>NW_027649902.1:37500-60000 GCF_965287045.1 Carcharhinus amblyrhynchos | reverse complement strand
CACACACAGACACTCACACACAGACACTCACACACTCTCACACACTGACACTCACACACTCTCACACACTGACACTCACACACACACACTCTCACATGCTGACACTCACACACAGACACTCACACTCTCACACTCACACACTGACACTCACACACACACTCTCACACACTCACACACACACACACACTCACACACTGACACTCACACGCTCACGCACTGACACTCACACACTCTCACACACTGACACTCACACTCACACACTCTCACACACTGACACACACTCACACTCACACACTCTCACACACTGACACTCACACACTCACACACTCTCACACACTGACACTCACACACACACACACACACACACACACACACACCGACCACAATCCCACCCAGGCCCTACCCCCATATCCCTACATATTATACCCACTAATCCCTCTAACCTACACATCCCTGGACACTAAGGGGCAACTTCTTAGCACTGCCAATCCACCTAACTTACACATTTCCTTAGCCTCCTGAGAAAGTCGAGGCGTTGGTGGGGCTTTCTGAACTTCAGTGGGGGACCAGGACAGGTTGTTGGTGGTCTGGATACCGAGGAACCTGAAGCTGTCGGTCATTTGTACTTCATCCCCGCTAGACAGGGGCATCTCCTCCACAACACCTCCTGAAGACCATCATCCAGTGATAACTCCCAGCTCCATGCACTTCACCTCAGTTTGTACAGTTAATTTTGGGCAGAGGGTCATTCATGCTCATTGGGGAAACGCCAAGGGACGTCCATGAGAGTGTGTGCACGTTCCATAAGCTAGGAGACAAAAAGGCACGGTGGCACAGTGGGTTAGCGCTGCTGCCTCACAGCGCCAGGGACCCGGGTTCAATTCCAGGCTCGGGTCACTGTCTGTGCAGAGTCTGCGCGTTCTCCCCATGTCTGCTTGGGTTTCCTTCCTCAGTCCAAAGATGTGCAGGTTAGGGTGGATTGGCCATGCTAAATTGTCCCTTAGTGTCCAAAGAAGTGTAGGTTAGGTGGATTGGCCATGCTAAATTGTCCCTTAGTGTCCAAAGAAGTGTAGGTTAGGTGGATTGGCCATGCTAAATTGTCCCTTAGTGTCCAAAGAAGTGTAGGTTAGGTGGATTGGCCATGCTAAATTGTTCCTTAGTGTCCAAAGATGTGTAGGTTAGGTGGATTGGCCATGCTAAATTGCCCCTTTGTGTCCAAAGATGTGCGGGTTAGGTGGATTGGCCATGCTAAATTGCCCCTTAGTGTCCAAAGAAGTGTAGGTTAGGTGGATTGGCCATGCTAAATTGCCCCTTAGTGTCCAAAATGTGCAGGTTGGGTGGATTGGCCGTGCTAAATTGCCCCTTAGTGTCCAAAATGCGCAGGTTGGGTGGATTAGCGGGCTAAGTGCAAGGGGTTACAGGGAGAGGGTGGGGTTGTGGGCCTGGCTGAGATGTTCTGTCGGAGAGTTGGTGCAGACTCAATGGGCCGAATGGTCTCCTTCTGCACTGTCAGGACTCTATGAGTCAAACTTCTTTGCAATAAAGGCCAAAATGCTGTTTGTCTACTTGTTGTACCTGCTTGCTAGCTTTTCGAGATTCATGCACCAGGACACCTCGATCCCTCTGTACTTCACTCACCTGCAGTCCCTCTCTGTCTATTTGGAGAATAATCTGACTTTTGATTCCTCCGACCAAGGTGCGGGAGCTCACGCTTCCCCACATGAGGGTCCGTTGGCCAGGTTTTCACCCACTCTATCGATACCCCGTTGCAGAATCTCAGCACCCTTAGTGAAATGAAACTGTGACCGACGGGCTTCAGCGCGGGCACGAGTGAGGTCACCCAGTTTGGTCGGAACCGAGATTGAATGGGGGATTTTTTTCAAAGTGCGAGAGAGTGGAGGCCCAGAGAGACTCTGGGGAAGTTCATTAAAATGTCCATTAACTCCAAAAAAACAATCATTGAAACGTCCTGCACGTAAAGGGAAAACAATCGATGTGATTAATGGCTTTAATATCAAGCGGACTGGAATACAAGAACTGGAGGTTAAGCTGCAATGGAAGGCTGTACAAGGCCCAGTTCAGACAGCACCTGGAGGTCCTGGGAGCCGTTCCACGGGTCGGATTGTTCAATCCCGCCCCGCCAGCAAGGACAGAGAATTTGGCATTCCAGCTGAAACTCCATGCGGCCCGATGGCACAGTGGGTTAGCACTGCTGCCTCACAGCGCCAGGGACCCGGGTTCGATTCCGGGCTCGAGTCACTGTCTGTGTGGAGTCTGCACATTCTCCCCCGTGTCTACGCGGGTTTCCTCCCACAGTCTGTAAGATGTGCAGGTTAGGTGGATTGGCCATGCTAAGTTACCTAACCTGCACATCTTTGGACACTAAAGGACAATTTAGCATGGCCAATCCACCGAACCTACACATCTTTGGACACTAAGGGACAATTTAGCATGGCCAATCCACCGAACCTACACATCTTTGGACACTAAGGGACAATTTAGCATGGCCAATCCACCGTAACCTACACATCCTTGGACACTAAGGGGCAATTTAGCATGGCCAATCCACCTAACCTACACATCTTTGGAGACTTAAGGGGCAATTTAGCACGGCCAATCCACCTAACCTGCACATCTTTGGACACTAAGGGGCAATTTAGCATGGCCAATCCACCTAACCTACACATCTTTGGAGACTTAAGGGGCAATTTAGCATGGCCAATCCACCTAACCCGCACATCTTTGGACACTAAGGGACAATTTAGCATGGCCAATCCACCTAACCTGCACATCTTTGGACACTAAGGGGCAATTTAGCATGGCCAATCCACCCTAACCTGCACATCTTTGGACACTAAGGGGCAATTTAGCATGGCCAATCCACCTAACCTGCACATTTTTGGACACTAAGGGGCAATTTAGCATGGCCAATCCACCTAACCTGCACATGTTTGGACTGTGGGAGGAAACCGGAGCACTCAGAGGAAACCCACGCAGACACGGGGAGGACATGCAAACTCTACACAGACAGTGACCTGCGGCTGGAATCGAACCCGGCTCCCTGGCGCCGTGTGGCAGCCGTGCCAACCCCACTGCGCCACCACGTCACTTTGCGTGATCCGTG
Organism: Carcharhinus amblyrhynchos; assembly: GCF_965287045.1. Classification (NCBI taxonomy): domain Eukaryota; kingdom Metazoa; phylum Chordata; class Chondrichthyes; order Carcharhiniformes; family Carcharhinidae; genus Carcharhinus; species Carcharhinus amblyrhynchos. The sequence continues at coordinate 56,876 of NW_027649902.1, read as the reverse complement.
TCCCGCCCATTAGAATTCGGAGAGGAGGTGAAAATCCTGCCCCAGGCGTTTGTGGGGCGTCAGTGCGGACTGGGTGGGCCGATGCACCGCCTGATTCTAATTGTTCATGTTATCTCTGGGATTGGCACTTGGGGCAGGGTGCGGGGGGAGTGTGGGGTGAGGTGGGTGGGGAGGGATCGGGCGGGACTGTCTCGCGGGGTTAAGTGGCCCCCCTCCAGGTCCGAGTTTGGCTGAACGGTGCTACAGACGAGCAGCGAGCCTTCACTCTGTACGTGTGTGTGATAAAGAACAGCCAGGAAGATGATTGCCGAAAGGCCAATGATTAGATCACTGCTACACCATCTGAATTTGATGCTTCCTTGATTTGGAAGAGAATGTGTTGAGATAAAGTGTTGTGTGTTGAGGAAAGAAATGGCCCTGGGCGAGGATTTTGTAAGAGAGACGATGACAGGGATTTTTTTCATCTTCATGGCGTGCTCCTTTCTGGGCTGCTCCCGTCCCCACGCGACCCCTTCCTCTCCACACCCCCCCCCCCAACGCACCCTCTCCGCAGCAACTCCCCGTTTCCCCCCCCCCCCCAGCAAATCCCCCTCATCACCGAGGCCTCAGAACAACAGTCACGACCTTTAATCCTACAACAGTTCGCTGAGAGAGACAAGAGGATGACCCACACTGGGTTCGATTTCACCCTCGGGTCACTGTTTGGGTGGAGTTTGCGCGTCCACCTCCCGCCCCCCCCCCTGCTGTGACTGCATTGGGTTTCTTCTGGGTGCTCTGGTTTCCTCCCACAGTCCGAAAATGTGCAGGTTAGGTGGATTGGCCGTGCTAAATTGCCCCTTAGTGCCCAAAGATGTGCCCCTTTGGACACTAAGGGGCAATTTAGCATGGCCAATCCACCTAACCCGCACATCTTTGGACACTAAGGGGCAATTTAGCATGGCCAATCCACCCAACCTGCACATCTTTGGACGCTAAGGGACAATTTAGCATGGCCAATCCACCCAACCTGCACATCTTTGGACGCTAAGGGACAATTTAGCATGGCCAATCCACCTAACCTACACATCTTTGGACACTAAGGGGCAATTTAGCATGGCCAATCCACCTAACCTGCACATCTTTGGACACTAAGGGGCAATTTAGCATGGCCAATCCACCTAACCTACACATCTTTGGACACTAAGGGACAATTTAGCATGGCCAATCCACCCAACCTGCACATCTTTGGACACTAAGGGGCAATTTAGCATGGCCAATCCACCTAACCTACACATCTTTGGACACTAAGGGGCAATTTAGCATGGCCAATCCACCTAACCTGCACATCTTTGGACACTAAGGGACAATTTAGCATGGCCAATCCACCTAACCTGCACATCTTTGGACACTGAGGAGCAATTTAGCATGGCCAATCCACCTAACCTGCACATCTTTGGACACTAAGGGTCAATTTAGCATGGCCAATCCACCTAACCTGCACATCTTTGGACACTGAGGAGCAATTTAGCATGGCCAATCCACCTAACCTGCACATCTTTGGACACTAAGGGGCAATTTAGCATGGCCAATCCACCTAACCTACACATCTTTGGACACTAAGGGGCAATTTAGCATGGCCAATCCACCTAACCTGCACATCTTTGGACACTAAGGGGCAATTTAGCATGGCCAATCCACCTAACCTGCACATCTTTGGACACTAAGGGGCAATTTAGCATGGCCAATCCACCTAACCTACACATCTTTGGACACTAAGGGGCAATTTAGCATGGCCAATCCACCTAACCTGCACATCTTTGGACACTAAGGGGCAATTTAGCATGGCCAATCCACCTAACCTGCACATCTTTGGACACTAAGGGACAATTTAGCATGGCCAATCCACCTAACCTGCACATCTTTGGACACTGAGGAGCAATTTAGCATGGCCAATCCACCTAACCTGCACATCTTTGGACACTAAGGGTCAATTTAGCATGGCCAATCCACCTAACCTGCACATCTTTGGACACTAAGGGACAATTTAGCATGGCCAATCCACCTAACCTGCACATCTTTGGACCGTGGGAGGAAACTGGAGTACCCAGAGGAAACCCGCACAGACACGGGGAGAATGTGCGAATCCGAGGCCGAGACTCGAACCCAGGTCGCCGGTGCTGTGAGGCAGCAGCGCTGAGCACCGTGCTGCCTCGGGAGGTAAAAGAGGCGCCTGATTTATGGCAAAGTTGAGGAGAACTTTTCTCATTAACCTTTCTCCTCTCATTGAGAGCTTCACTGCCTTCATTACCTGCGGGCCGTAATCACCCCAGCCTGTCATTGTCTGATAAGGCATAAATGACTGTTCTCAGATTAATGGATTAATCTATCCGAAGCCTTGAGAAAAGATTGACTGTTAACATCAAGACTCTGCACCCGGCATGACTCGGTGATCTATTAGCAGTGCAAGTAAAAGTCAGCCACGGCATCTCTGCGGAGGGTTATTGGATAGAGAGTGGGAGATGTGATTGATTTATAGAATCGTACATCCGTACCATGCAGAAGGAGGCCTTTTGGCCCATTGGACCTGCACAATCCCAACCCATCCTTGTAAATCCCAATCCCATCCTTGTAAACCCACTTATTTACCCTGCCAATCCTCCTGACATTGGGGTCAATTTAGCATGGCCAATCCACCTAACCTACACATCTTTAGACACTAAGGGACAATTTAGCATGGCCAATCCACCTAGCCTACACATCTTTAGACACTAAGGGACAATTTAGCATGGCCAATCCACCTAACCTACACATCTTTAGACAGTAAGGGACAAGTTAGCATGGCCAATCCACCTAACCTACACATCTTTGGACACTAAGGGACAATTTAGCATGGCCAATCCACCTAGCCTACACATCTTCAGACACTAAGGGACAATTTAGCATGGCCAATCCACCTAACCTACACTTCTTTAGACAGTAAGGGACAAGTTAGCATGGCCAATCCACCTAACCTACACATCTTTGGACACTAAGGGACAATTTATCATGGCCAATCCGCCTAACCTGCACATCTTTGGACACTAAGGGACAACTTAGCATGGCCAATCCACCTAACCCGCACACCTTTAGACACTAAGGGGCAATTTAGCATGGCCAATCCAACTAACCCGCACATCTTTAGACACTAAGGGGCAATTTAGCATGGCCAATCCACCTAACCTGCACATCTTTGGACACTAAGGGGCAATTTAGCATGGCCAATCCACCTAACCTACATATCTTTGAACACTAAGGGGCAATTTAGCATGGCCAATCCACCTAACCTGCACATCTTTGGACACTAAGGGACAATTTAGCATGGCCAATCCACCTAACCTGCACATCTTTAGAAACTAAGGGACAATTTAGCATGGCCAATCCCCCTAACCCGCACATCTTTGGACACTAAGGGACAATTTAGCATGGCCAATCCATCTAACCTGCACATCCTTGGACACTCAGGGACAATTTAGCATGGCCAATCCACCTAACCTACACACCTTTGGACACTAAGGGGCAATTTAGCATGGCCAATCCACCTAACCCGCACATCTTTAGACACTAAGGGACAATTTAGCATGGCCAATCCACCTAACCTACACATCTTTAGACACTAAGGGACAATTTAGCATGGCCAATCCACCTAACCTACACATCTTTAGACACTAAGGGACAATTTAGCATGGCCAATCCAACTAACCTGCGCATCTTTGGACACTAAGGGGCAATTTAGCATGGCCAATCCACCTAACCTGCATATCTTTGGACACTAAGGGCGGCATTGTGGCACACCGGGTTAGCACTGCTGCCTCACAGCGCCAGGGACCCGAGTTCGATCACGGCCTTGGGCCTCTGTCTGTGTGGAGTCTGCACATTCTCCCTGTGTCTGCGTGGGTTTCCTCTGGGTGCTCCGGTTTCCTGCCACAGTCTGAAAGATGTGCAGGTTAGGTGGATTGGCTCGGCCAAATTCTCCCTCAGTGTAACCCGAACAGGTGCCGGAGTCTGGTGACTAGGGGATTTTCACAGTAACTTCATTGCAGTGTTAATGTAAACCAACTTGTGACACCAATAAATAAACTTTAACTAACCTGCACATCTTTGGACTATGGGAAAAAAACCAGAGCACCCAATCAGACACGGGGAGAACGTGCAAACTCCACACAAACAGTGACCCAAGGTCAGAATCGAGCCTGGGTCCCTGTCACTGTCACGCAGCAGTGCTAACCACTGTGCCACCCCATTCCTGAGGGTGCGGACTGGGATTCAGGCTGAATCTGCTTGTAGTCACAGGATGGACTGATTGCTGCCTGTAGTTACTAGGTGGAATCAATTACTGCCTGTAGTTATAGGGTGGATCGATTACTGCCTGTTGTTACAGGGTGGATCAGTTACTGCCTGTAGTTACAGGGTGGATCAGTTACTGCCTGTAGTTACAGGGTGGATCGATTACTGTCTTATTTACAGAGTGGATCGATTACCGCCTGTTGTTACGGGGGGATCAATTACTGCCTGTAGTTACAGGGTGGATTGATTACCGCCTATCGTTACAGGGGGAATCCATTACTGCCTGTAGTTACAGGGTGGATCAATTACTGCCTGTAGTTATTGCGTGGATCAGTTACTGCCTGTTGTTACAGGGGGATCAATTATTGCCTGTAGTTACAGGGTGGCTCAATTACTGCCTGTTGTTACAGGGTAGATCCATTACTGCCTGTAGTTACAGGGTGGATCAATTACTGCCTGTACTTACTGCATGGATCAGTTACTGCCTGTTGTTACAGGGCAGATCCATTACTGCCTGTACTTACAGGGTGGATCAATTACTGCCTGTAGTTACCGGGTGGATCGATTACTGCCTGTAGTTGCAGGGCGGATCAGTTACTGCCTGTAGTTACAGGGTGGATCAATTACTGCCTGTAGTTACCGGGTGGATCCATTACTGCCTGTAGTTACAGGGTGGATCAATTACTGCCTGTAGTTACTGCGTGGATCAATTACTGCCTGTTGTTACAGGGTAAATCCATCACTGCCTGTAGTTACAGGGTGGATCAATTACTGCCTGTAGTTACTGGGTGGATCGATTACTGCCTGTAGTTACAGGGTGGATCAGTTACTGCCTGCAGTTACCGGGTTGAGTGATTACTGCCTGTAGTTACAAGGTAGATCCATTACTGCCTGTTGTTACAGGGGGATCAATTACTGCCTGTAGTTACGGGGTGGATCAGTTACTGCCTGTAGTTACAGGATGGTCCGACTGAATGGCGGAGCAGGCTCGAACGGCTCTAATTCCTCTGTTCCGAAGAGTGACTGAAAGTCCTCATCCCTGGACCCATTCCCGTGGGGGGAGCCTGCCCTTCACTCTCGCTTACACCTGAAGAACCTGTTGACACGGGTTGGCTGTGATGTTTCAGCGTGAAAAGATCACGCTGAGAGAAAGAAAAGATGAATATGTGTCATGTTTTACACTTCATGTGTTTCATTACACTGCCTCAGACACGGTCCAAAGAACTGTCCAAAGAGAGACTAAATAGACTGGGTCTGTACTCATTGGAGTTTAGAAGGATGAGGGGGGATCTTATAGAGACATACAAGATAATGAAGGGGATGGATAGGGTAGAGGTAGAGAGATTCTTCCCGCTCAGAAAGGACAGCAGGACTAGAGGGCACAGCCTCAAGATAAGGAGCAGTTTAGATCGGAGTTGAGGAGGAACTTCTTCACTCAAAGGGTGGTGAATCTCTGGAATTCTCTGCCCGTTGAAGTGGTGGAGGCTGCCTCGCTGAATATATTTAAGTCACGGGTAGATAGGTTTCTGATAGACAGGGGAGAAAGCGGGAAAGTGGAACTGATCCACTTCAGATCAGCCATGATCTTATTGAATGGCGGGGCAGGCTCGAGGGGCTAGATGGCCCTACTCCTGCTCCTATTTCTTATGTTCCGATGTAACTCTTATCTCATAATTTTCTACCCAGAGAATCCAAAAGTGATCTGCCTTCTGAACTGATCAAGGACTCGTGGATTCACCTTGTAGAGTGCCCTGTAACTCAGCAATGTCTCACTTCCCAGATCTTTATCAGAAATTAGGGCAGCCTAGTGGGATAGCACTGCTGCCTCACAGTGCCAGGGACCCGGGTTCGATTCCCGGCTCAGCTCACTGTCTGGAGTCTGCACACTCTCCCTGTGTCTGCGTGGGTTTCCTCTGGGTGCTCCTGTTTCCTCCCACAGTCCAAAAGACGTGCTGGTTCGGTGGATTGACCCTGCCAAACCCTCCCTCAGTGTTGCCTGAACAGGCGCAGAAGTGTGGCGACTCGGGGATTTTCACAGTAACTTCGTTGTGGTGTTAATGTACGTCTACTGATGACACAGATAAATAAACTTTAAAGATGTGCAGGTTAAGTGGATTGGCCATGCTAAATTGCCCCTTAGTGTCCAAAGATGTGCAGGTTAGGTGGATTCGCCATGTTAAATTGTCCCTTAGTGTCCAAAGATGTGCAGGTTAGGTGGATTGGCCATGCTAAATTGTTCCTTAGTGTCCAAAGATGTGCAGGTTAGGTGGATTGGCCATGCTAAATTGCCCCTTAGTGTCCAAAGATGTGTAGGTTAGGTGGATTGGCCATGCTAAATTGCTCCTTAGTGTCCAAAGATGTGCAGGTTAGGTGGATTGGCCATGCTAAATTGCCCCTTAGTGTCCAAAGATGTACAGGTTCGGTGGATTGGCCATGCTAAATTGTCCCTTAGTGTCTCAAAGATGTGTAGGTTAGGTGGATTGGCCATGCTAAATTGTCCCTTAGTGTCCAAAGATGTGCAGGTTAGCTGGATTGGCCATGCTAAATTGCCCCTTAGTGTCTCAAAGATGTGTAGGTTAGGTGGATTGGCCATGCTAAATTGTCCCTTAGTGTCCAAAGATGTGCAGGTTAGCTGGATTGGCCATGCTAAATTGCCCCTTAGTGTCTCAAAGATGTGTAGGTTAGGGTGGATTGGCCATGCTAAATTGTCCCTTAGTGTCCAAAGATGTGCAGGTTAGGGTGGATTGGCCATGCTAAATTGCCCCTTAGTGTCCAAAGATGTGTAGGTTAGGTGGATTGGCCATGCTAAATTGCCCCTTAGTGTCCAAAGATGTGTAGGTTAGGTGGATTGGCCATGCTAAATTGTCCCTTAGTGTCCAAAGATGTGCAGGTTAGGGTGGATTGGCCATGCTAAATTGCCCCTTAGTGTCCAAAGATGTACAGGTTAGGTGGATTGGCCATGCTAAATTCTCCCTCAGTGTACCCGAACAGGCGCCGGACTGTGGCGACTGGACTATTTTCACGGCAACTTCATTGCAGCGTTAATGCCAGCCTACTTGTGACGCTCTTGAATAAACTTTAACTTCTGTGACCATCCACCTCCCTGTAAACCCTGGGCGGTCGGCTACGGGATGCAGAGCTGGTGGCACTTTTCGTCATACTGATATCTCCAGGAGGTTTTCTTCGCAAATATTAATTACATTAGGTTCCTTAGTCTAATTAGACATTCGGTCTCCCATTGCTTCCAGAATATTATTTGTGTACTCCGCTGTGAAGAGAGATACAAAGGATTAGTTAATGTCTCTGCCATTTTCTGACTCTCAGTTTCTGTCTCAGAGGGCCCTGCCTCTCATTTGACAGATCTTTCTATTTTTACACGCTTGCCAAGGTTCTTACAATCTGCCTTTATACTTCCTGCGCACGTTTTAATTCATCCCTCTTGTCAATATCTTGTGCAAATTTTTTTTTTTAAAACTCTTGTCAAACATCAGATTTCTTTCTGAGAGTATTATTCCGCGTTTTTGTCAGGACATGGGTGTCGCTGGCTGGGCCGGCTCTTAGTGCCCGTCGCTTGGAGGGGTAGTTGAGTGTCAACCACATTGCTGTGGCTCTGGAGTCACTAAGGGGCAATTTAGCATGGCCAATCCACCCTAACCTACACATCTTTGGACACTAAGGGGTAATTTAGCATGGCCAATCCACCTAACCTACACATCTTTGGACACTAAGGGGTAATTTAGCATGGCCAATCCACCTAACCTACACATCTTTGGACACTAAGGGACAATTTAGCATGGCCAATCCACCTAACCTGCACATCTTTGGACACTAAGGGACAATTTAGCATGGCCAATCCACCTAACCTGCACATCTTTGGACACTAAGGGGCAATTTAGCATGGCCAATCCACCTAACCTGCACATCTTTAGACACTAAGGGGCAATTTAGCATGGCCAATCCACCCAACCTACACATCTTTGGACACTAAGGGGCAATTTAGCATGGCCAATCCACCCAACCTACACATCTTTGGACACTAAGGGGCAATTTAGCATGGCCAATCCACCTAACCTGCACATCTTTGGACACTAAGGGACAATTTAGCATGGCCAATCCACCTAACCCGCACATCTTTGGACACTAAGGGGCAATTTAGCATGGCCAATCCCCCTAACCTACACATCTTTGGACACTAAGGGACAATTTAGCATGGCCAATCCCCCCTAACCTACACATCTTTGGACACTAAGGGGCAATTTAGCATGGCCAATCCAGGCCTGGGGGAGTGGTAAGGATGGCGGATATCCTTCGCTGAAAGTTTTTGAAGTTTAAAATTACATTTATTAGTATCGCAAGTTGACTTACACTAACACCGCAATGAAGTTACTGTGAGACTCCCTCAGTTGCCACAGTCTGGTGCTTGTGCGGGTGACCAAGGGAGAGTTTAGCACGGCCAATGCACATGACCAGTTCATGTCTTGGACAGCAGTTGAAAACTAGATCACCCAGAGGAAACCAACGAACGGCCGGAGTTGGATTGCGGGGTTGGAGTTGGGCTGAAGGATTGGTCTCCTAATGATTATTTGGCACTGAGCACAGGATTTGCTGTTGGGACGAAGGGTTTGGTGTTGGGACGAAGGGTTTGGTGTTGCGATGAAGGGTTTGGTGTTGTGATGAAGGGTTTGGTGTTGTGATGAAGGGTTTGGTGTTGCGATGAAGGGTTTGGTGTTGCGATGATGGGTTTGGTGTTGCGATGATGGGTTTGGTGTTGCGATGAAGGGTTTGGTGTTGGAATGAAGGGTTTGGTGTTGATGAACAGTTTGGTGTTGCAATCAAGGGTTTGGTGTTGATGAACAGTTTGGTGTTGCAATCAAGGGTTTGGTGTTGTGATGAAGGGCTTGGTGTTGAGATGAAGGGTTTGGTGTTGTGATGAAAGGTTTGGTGTTGCGACGAAGGGTTTGGTGTTGCGATGAAGGGTTTGGTGTTGCGATGATGGGTTTGGTGTTGCGATGATGGGTCTGGTGTTGTGATGAAGGGTTTGGTGTTGGAATGAAGGGTTTGGTGTTGATGAACAGTTTGGTGTTGCAATCAAGGGTTTGGTGTTGTGATGAAGGGCTTGGTGTTGAGATGAAGGGTTTGGTGTTGTGATGAAAGGTTTGGTGTTGTGATGAAGGGTTTGGTGTTGCGATGAAGGGTTTGGTGTTGTGACGAAGGGTTTGGTGTTGTGATGATGGGTTTGGTGTTGGGATGAAGGGTTTGGTGTTGTGATGAAGGGTTTGGTGTTGCAATCAAGGGTTTGGTGTTGTGATGAAGGGCTTGGTGTTGAGATGAAGGGTTTGGTGTTGAGATGAAGGGTTTGGTGTTGTGATGAAAGGTTTGGTGTTGTGATGATGGGTTTGGTGTTGGGATGAAGTGTTTGGTGTTGTGATGAAGGGTTTGGTGTTGCAATCAAGGGTTTGGTGTTGTGATGAAAGGTTTGGTGTTGCGATGAAGGGTTTGGTGTTGTGACGAAGGGTTTGGTGTTGTGATGATGGATTTGGTGTTGTGATGAAGGGTTTGGTGTTGTGATGATGGGTTTGGTGTTGGGATGAAGGGTTTGGTGTTGCAATCAAGGGTTTGGTGTTGTGATGAAGGGCTTGGTGTTGAGATGAAGGGTTTGGTGTTGAGATGAAGGGTTTGGTGTTGCGATGATGGGTTTGGTGTTGCGATGATGGATTTGGTGTTGTGATGAAGGGTTTGGTGTTGCGATGATGGGTCTGGTGTTGTGATGAAGGGTTTGGTGTTGGAATGAAGGGTTTGGTGTTGATGAACAGTTTGGTGTTGCAATCAAGGGTTTGGTGTTGTGATGAAGGGCTTGGTGTTGAGATGAAGGGTTTGGTGTTGTGATGAAGGGTTTGGTGTTGTGATGAAGGGCTTGGTGTTGTGATGAAGGGTTTGGTGTTGCGACGAAGGGTTTGGTGTTGTGATGATGGGTTTGGTGTTGTGATGAAGGGTTTGGTGTTGGGATGAAGGGTTTGGTGTTGTGATGAAGGGTTTGGTGTTGTGATGAAGGGTTTGGTGTTGTGACGAAGGGCTTGGTGTTGTGACGAAGGGTTTGGTGTTGCGACGAAGGGTTTGGTGTTGTGATGATGGGTTTGGTGTTGTGATGAAGGGTTTGGTGTTGCGATGAAGGGTTTGGTGTTGTGATGAAGGGTTTGGTGTTGTGATGAAGGGTTTGGTGTTGCGATGAAGGGTTTGGTGTTGCGATGAAGGGTTTGGTGTTGTGATGAAGGGTTTGGTGTTGCGATGAAGGGTTTGGTGTTGCGATGAAGGGTTTGGTGTTGTGATGAAGGGTTTGGTGTTGTGATGAAGGGTTTGGTTTTGTGATGAAGGGTTTGGTGTTGCGATGAAGGGTTTGGTGTTGCGATGAAGGGTTTGGTTTTGTGATGAAGAGTTTGGTGTTGAGATGAAGGGTTTGTTGTTGTGATGAAGGGTTTGGTGTTGGGAAGAAGGGTTTGGTGTTGGGATGAAGGGTTTGGTGTTGAGATGAAGGGTTTGGTGTTGTGATGAAGGGTTTGGTGTTGAGATGAAGGATTTGGTGTTGAGATGAAGGGTTTGGTGTTGTGATGAAGGGTTTGGTGTTGAGATGAAGGGTTTGGTGTTGAGATGAAGGGTTTGGTGTTGTGATGAAGGGTTTGGTGTTGTGATGAAGGGTTTGGTGTTGCGATGATAGGTTTGGTGTTGTGACGAAGGGTTTGGTGCTGCGATGAAGGGTTTGGTGTTGGGATGATGGGTTTGGTGTTGCGATGAAGGGTTTGGTGTTGCGATGAAGGGTTTGGTGTTGCGATGATGGGTTTGGTGTTGCGATGAAGGGTTTGGTGTTGCGATGATGGGTTTGGTGTTGCGATGAAGGGTTTGGTTTTGTGATGAAGGGTTTGGTGTTGAGATGAAGGGTTTGGTGTTGTGATGAAGGGTTTGGTGTTGGGAAGAAGGGTTTGGTGTTGGGATGAAGGGTTTGGTGTTGAGATGAAGGGTTTGGTGTTGAGATGAAGGGTTTGGTGTTGTGATGAAGGGTTTGGTGTTGTGATGAAGGGTTTGGTGTTGAGATGAAGGGTTTGGTGTTGAGATGAAGGGTTTGGTGTTGTGATGAAGGGTTTGGTGTTGTGATGAAGGGTTTGGTGTTGCGATGATGGGTTTGGTGTTGTGACGAAGGGTTTGGTGCTGCGATGAAGGGGTTGGTGTTGGGATGATGGGTTTGGTGTTGCGATGAAGGGTTTGGTGTTGCGATGAAGGGCTTGGTGTTGAGATGAAGGGTTTGGTGTTGTGATGAAAGGTTTGGTGTTGATGAACAGTTTGGTGTTGCGATGATGGGTTTGGTGTTGTGAGGAAGGGTTTGGTGTTGGGACGAAGGGTTTGGTGTTGGGATGATGGGTTTGGTGTTGTGATGAAGGGTTTGGTGTTGGGACGAAGGGTTTGGTGTTGGGATGAAAGGTTTCGTGTTGCGATGATGGGTTTGGTGTTGCGATGATGGGTTTGGTGTTGCGATGATGGGTTTGGTGTTGCGATGAAGGGTTTGGTGTTGTGATGAAGGGTTTGGTGTTGTGACGAAGGGTTTGGTGTTGGAATGAAGGGTTTGGTGTTGTGATGAAGGGTTTGGTGTTGGGATGAAGGGTTTGGTGTTGAGATGAAGGGTTTGGTGTTGAGATGAAGGGTTTGGTGTTGTGATGAAGGGTTTGGTGTTGAGATGAAGGGTTTGGTGTTGTGATGAAGGGTTTGGTGTTGTGATGAAGGGTTTGGTGTTGCGATGATGGGTTTGGTGTTGTGACGAAGGGTTTGGTGCTGCGATGAAGGGTTTGGTGTTGCGATGAAGGGTTTGGTGTTGCGATGAAGGGCTTGGTGTTGAGATGAAGGGTTTGGTGTTGTGATGAAAGGTTTGGTGTTGATGAACAGTTTGGTGTTGCGATGATGGGTTTGGTGTTGTGAGGAAGGGTTTGGTGTTGGGACGAAGGGTTTGGTGTTGGGATGATGGGTTTGGTGTTGTGATGAAGGGTTTGGTGTTGGGACGAAGGGTTTGGTGTTGGGATGAAAGGTTTTGTGTTGCGATGATGGGTTTGGTGTTGCGATGATGGGTTTGGTGTTGCGATGATGGGTTTGGTGTTGCGATGAAGGGTTTGGTGTTGTGATGAAGGGTTTGGTGTTGTGACGAAGGGTTTGGTGTTGGAATGAAGGGTTTGGTGTTGCGGCGAAGGGTTTGGTGTTGCGATGAAGGGTTTGGTGTTGCGATGAAGGGTTTGGTGTTGGAATGAAGGGTTTGGTGTCGTGAGGAAGGGTTTGGTGTTGGAATGAAGGGTTTGGTGTTGTGATGAAGGGTTTGGTGTTGGAATGAAGGGTTTGGTGTTGTGAGGAAGGGTTTTGTGTTGTGATGAAGTGTTTGCCGGTGTGACGTAGGGTTTGCCATTTGATGTGATGCTGAGGGGCAGCCACCCCGATTGGGAGCAACATTGGACATTGCCGGAGGGTCTGGTCTTTGAGAGTTGAGTTGGGTTTGATAGATGGCATCTTGGTTTGAAAGTGAGGAACGAGATTTGGACAAACACATTCGAGGAGAACTCCTGGCTCCAGCGCAACTTTTTCAGGGAAGACCTTATCCGCGTTGGATTCCCTGTTTTTCCTTTGGAATCAGAGAGGGCCAGAGTTGCAGCATTGGCAGGCGGGCTGAGGAGACTGTTGACCAACTTTCAAAGCATAAATAATGAAGGCACTGCTTCAAGGCAAAGGTTTATTAATTATTTAATCACCGTGCGGCTGCTCCTTTCTATTTTTGTTTGGTGGTTTTGGATGATAAACTGAAACGATACTGCGAGGGGAGGTTTGAACCAGAGCACAGGCCTGAACGCAGCCTCAGCACACAGCACAACATCAAATCTCTCTGGAAAAGCTGGAGGAAGGCACCTGGTTACGCTGAGCGTCTGGCATAGGAGGCCATTCACCCCCTCTATCTTTGAAAGAATCATCGAATCCTGCAGAATCACAATCCCACCCAAGCCCTATCCCCATGACCCCCTGTATTTACCCTAGCTAATTCCCCTGACACTAAGGGACAATTTAGCACGGCCAATCCACCTAACCAGCACATCTTTGGACACTAAGGGGCAATTTAGCATGGCCAATCCACCTAACCTGCACATCTTTGGACACTAAGGGGCAATTTAGCATGGCCAATCCACCTAACCTACACATCTTTGGACACTAAGGGGCAATTTAGCATGGCCAATCCACCTAACCTGCACATCTTTGGACACTAAGGGGCAATTTAGCATGGCCAATCCACCTAACCTGCACATCTTTGGACACTAAGGGACAATTTAGCATGGCCAGTCCACCTAACCTACACATCTTTAGACACTAAGGGGCAATTTAGCATGGCCAATCCACCTAACCTACACATCTTTGGACAGTAAGGGACAATTTAGCATGGCCAATCCACCTAACCTGCACATCTTTGGACACTAAGGGACAATTTAGCATGGCCAATCCACCTAACCTGCACACCTTTGGACACTAAGGGACAATTTAGCATGGCCAATCCATCTAACCTGCACATCTTTGGACACTAAGGGGCAATTTAGCATGGCCAATCCACCTAACCTGCACATCTTTGGACACTAAGGGACAATTTAGCATGGCCAGTCCACCTAACCTACACATCTTTAGACACTAAGGGGCAATTTAGCATGGCCAATCCACCTAACCTACACATCTTTGGACAGTAAGGGACAATTTAGCATGGCCAATCCACCTAACCTACACATCTTTGGACACTAAGGGGCAATTTAGCATGGCCAATCCATCTAACCTGTACATCTTTGGACACTAAGGGGCAATTTAGCATGGCCAGTCCACCTAACCTACACATCTTTAGACACTAAGGGGCAATTTAGCATGACCAATCCACCTAACCTACACATCTTTGGACAGTAAGGGGCAATTTAGCATGGCCAATCCACCTAACCTGCACATCTTTAGACACTAAGGGGCAATTTAGCATGGCCAATCCACCTAACCTGCACATCTTTGGACACTAAGGGGCAACTCTAAGTTGTGACATTTATTTCGCGGGCCAAGCAGCAGTGTTGCCTTGGTAACAGGCTGTTGTATATTCTAATAGCCTATCTGTTTAAAAACCAGCTATTCAGATTTGAATTTATTGTTGTTAACAATCTCAGACCGACCCTGGTGTGAGAACACTGTGAGCTCGGCACGAGTATAGAGGCCAGAGTAACAGCTTCTCCAAGGGACATCGCTGGAGCTAGGGCCAGGGTCAGACCAGCTGAAGCAGTTAAAGGCAGTTAGATCAACAGTAGTTAGTCCTCAACTCTGCCAGCTTCGGAGGAAACCCACGCAGACACGAGGAGAATGTGCAAACTCCACACAGTCAGTGACCCGAGGCCAGGAATCGAACCCGGGACCCTGGAGCTGTGAAGCAGCAGTGCTAACCCACTGTGCCACCCTTATGTTGATTTGCCCTCAAACAGCTGCCCGCCCCGATCTACATTCTTCAGTTCCTGCCTAATATTGTTGTAATTATCCTTCCCCCAGTTTAGCACCTTCACTTGAGCGCTACACTTGTCTTTGTCCAAGAGTATCTTAAATCTTACTGAATTGTGCTCACTATTCCCAAACTGCTCCCCTAGCGAAACATCAACCACCTGGCCAGGCTCATTCCCCAATAACAGGTCCAGTTTGTCCATGCTAAATTGCTCCATAATGTCGGTGGGGGGCAAGTTAGGGTAAATACATGGGATTATGGGGATAGGGCATGGGTGGGATTGTAGTTGGCGCAGTCTTGATGGGCCGAATGGCCTCCTTCTGCACTGCATTACATGAGGAATGGGCTCTCTCACACTTTCTGCCCCTAGGTTTTTCTCTTTATTTTTTACTCATCCCTGGGACACGGGTGTCGCTGGAGTGGGCCGGCATTTATTGCCCATCCCTAGTTGCCCCTGGGAGGGGCAGTTGAGAGCCAACCACATTGGCTGTGTGGCTCTGGAGTCACGTGTAGGCCAGACCGGGGTAAGGATGGCAGATTTCCAGGGAACCGGATGGGTTTTTCCCACAATGGGTCATCAGTAGATTCTTAATCCCCGATATTTTTTATTGAATTCAAATTCCACCATCTACCGTGGGGGGGATTCGAACCCCGGGTCCCCCAGAACATTAGCTGAGTTTCTGGATTATTACACTGGTGACAGCCACGGCCAGTCTCCTTCCCGTACTCTGCCTGCTTGAGACCCGACCCACTACGGTGGTATCATCCGGCTGTCCTGACCCTGTTGGACTTGAAGATTTCTTTCCGTTTTACCCCAGTCCAAAGCCGGCATCTCCACATCGTATCCTGCCCTCGCCAGAGAGCCGGGCACGCTCGAAACGAGGTGCGTTTTGCCTCTTCTCTCCTGGTGCAAGGGGCGAGGGACCAGTCACTCTTGCCGGCTGCTCTTGCAGAGTTGAGGAACAGTACGCCGGTCGGGAGCTAAAAATATCTCTTAATTATTAAGCGCTGAGGGGGCCATGGCTGCTTCAACGGCACAATCCATTAACTAAAACTAATTGGACCCAGTAGGTCACTCGTCACGGCAGAGAAAAGAAGCCAGTTCGCCAGAACCTGTCACTTTGGCAGTACAACTTGCTATTAAACATGCCTTTTGAATCATAGAACCCTACAGTGCAGAAAGAGAGGCCCTTCGGCCCATCGAGTCTGCACCAAACACAATCCCACCCAGGCCCTACCCCCATATCCCTACATCTTATACCCACTAATCCCTCTAACCTACACATCCCTGGACACTAAGGGGCAATTTAGCATGGCCAATCCACCTAACCCACACATCTTTGGACATTTTGGGGTAATTTAGCATGGCCAATCCACCTAACCTGCACATCTTTGGACACTAAGGGACAATTTAGCATGGCCAATCCACCTAACCTGCACATCATTGGACACTAAGGGACAATTTAGCATGGCCAATCCACCAAACCTGCACATCTTTGGACACTAAGGGGCAATTTTAGCACGGCCAATCCACCTAACCTACACATCTTTGGACTGTGGGAGGAAACCGGAGCACCCGGAGGAAACTCACGCAGACACGAGGAGAATGTGTAGTCTCCACACAGACAGCGACCCGAGGCCGGGAATCGAACCCAGGACCCTGGCGCTGTGAAGCAGCAGTGCTCACCCACTGTGCTACCGTGCTGTCTGGGAAAAGCAGTTCGCACCTCTCGCTACCTGTGCATGTTAGAGGCAGCATTTTTCGCCCCCCACCCCCGCATTGCTTTGGCAGAATGAGATGTCGCCCTGCGGGGAGACTTGAGTAACCACCTGATGGTTGGCACTGCTGCCCTGCGGCGCCAGGGACCTGGGTTCGCCCTGCTCCCCTGGCTGAGCGATAACTTAGTAAGAAATCTCACAACACCAGGTTAAAATCCAACCGGTTTATTTGATAGCAAACGCCACAAGCTTTTGGAAACGCTGTTTCTTTGTCAGGTGTGTGGAGGGTTCTGATCAGAGAAGGCACACACACAGTTTACAGAATACTGATTAGAATGTGAATCTTTACAGCTAACCTGATTAAAGATGCAGACAATGTGAGTGGAGATGGCATAGGTTTGAGACGTGTATTGTCTCCAGACAGGACAGTGAGTGAGATGTTGCAAATTCAGGCAAGTCATGGGGGTTACAGATAGTGCAACATGAACCCAAGGTCCCGGGTGAGGCCGTCCTCATCTGTGCAGAACTTGGCTATCAGTCTCTGCTCTGCGCTGAGGTGAAGGCCGCCTTGGAGAACGCTTACCCGAATGTCAGAGGCCAAAGTGTTCCCCAACAGGAAGGGAAGAGTGTTGCCTGGTGATTGTCGAGCGATGTTCATTCATCCATTGTCGTAGCGTCTGCATGGTCTCCCCAATGTACCATGCTTCGGGACATCCTTTCCTGCAGCGTATTAGGTAGACAACGTTGGCCGAGTTGCAAGGGTGTTTGCCGTGTACCTGGTGGATGGTGTTCTCACGTGAGATGATGGCATCTGTGTCGATGATCCGGCCTGTGACAGGTTAGGGACCTGCTCAGAGAGTCAGGTTCGAATCCCGGACCCAGCTGTAGAATTTATTAATTTAATAGCAGTAATTGTGAGTTGCTGTGAGAACCCATCTGATTCAGTGATGTCCTTTTTCCCGGAAGGGTAGGGGGTTTTTAGTTCAGCCAGACAGCAGGGTCAGTGCAGGCCTGGAGGGCTGAAGGGCCTGTTCCTGAGCTGTAATTTTCTTTGTTCTTTGACTCCGACCTCGGGTGTCTGTGTGTCGGTGCGGACTTTGCACCTTCTCTCCTATATTTGCGTAGGTTTGCTGTAGGTGCTCTGGTTCCTCCCATGGTCCAAAGGACTGTAGGTTAGGGTGGATTGGCCATGCTAAATTGTCCCTTAGTGTCCAAAGATGTGTAGGTTAGGTGGATTGGCCGTGCTAAATTGTCCCTTAGTGTCCAAAGATGTGTAGGTTAGGTGGATTGGCCATGCTAAATTGTCCCTTAGTGTCCAAAGATGTGCAGGTTAGGTGGATTGGCCATGCTAAATTGCCACCTAGTGTCCAAAGATGTCCAGGTTAGGTGGATTGGCCATGCTAAATTGCCCCTTAGTGTCTAAAGATGTGCAGGTTAGGTGGATTGGCCATGCTAAATTGCCCCTTAGTGTCTAAAGATGTGCAGGTTAGGTGGATTGGCCATGCTAAATTGTCCCTTAGTGTCCAAAGATGCGTAGGTTAGGTGGATTGGCCATGCTAAGTTGCCTCTTAGTGTCCAAAGATGTGTAGGTTAGGGTGGATTGGCCATGCTAAATTGTCCCTTAGTGTCCAAAGATGTGCAGGTTAGGTGGATTGGCCATGCTAAATTGCCCCTTAGTGTCCAAAGATGTGCAGGTTAGGTGGATTGGCCATGCTAAATTGTCCCTTAGTGTCCAAAGATGCGTAGGTTAGGTGGATTGGCCATGCTAAGTTGCCTCTTAGTGTCCAAAGATGTGTAGGTTAGGGTGGATTGGCCATGCTAAATTGTCCCTTAGTGTCCAAAGATGTGTGGGTTAGGTGGATTGGCCATGCTAAATTGCCCCTTAGTGTCCAAAGATGTGCAGGTTAGGTGGATTGGCCATGCTAAATTGTCCCTTAGTGTCCAAAGATGTGTGGGTTAGGTGGATTGGCCATGCTAAATTGCCCCTTAGTGTCCAAAGATGTGCAGGTTAGGTGGATTGGCCATGCTAAATTGTCCCTTAGTGTCCAAAGATGCGTAGGTTAGGTGGATTGGCCATGCTAAGTTGCCTCTTAGTGTCCAAAGATGTGTAGGTTAGGGTGGATTGGCCATGCTAAATTGCCCCTTAGTGTCCAAAGATGTGTGGGTTAGGTGGATTGGCCATGCTAAATTGTCCCTTAGTGTCCAAAGATGTGTAGGTTAGGTGGGTCGGCCATGCTAAATTGTCCCTTAGTGTCCAAAGATGTGCAGGTTAGGGGGATTGGCCATGCTAAATTGCCCCTTAGTGTCCAAAGATGTGTGGGTTAGGTGGATTGGCCATGCTAAATTGTCCCTTAGTGTCCAAAGATGTGCAGGTTAGGTGGATTGGCCATGCTAAATTGTCCCTTAGTGTCCAAAGATGTGCGAGTTAGGTGGATTGGCCATGCTAAATTACCCCTGAGCATCAAGGGAATTAGGAGGGTAAATATGTGAGGTGACGGGGTGGGATTGTTGTCGGTGCAGGCTCGTGGGGGCGAATGGCCTTCTTCTGCCCTGTAGTTACCCCCTGATCAATCTGGAAAAGCAAATTGCAGATACTGGAGCAACGATAGATTTGAGGTGCAGTTTGTCGATGGCTAAAGGACGAGGCGCTTTGCCGGGAGGTGGACGTTTTATCACCCGATTAGATCAGGAGGGATGGACGGTGAGGGGTGGGGGGGACACTGTGAATGAGTAAAAAAATCATCTTCTTCTCTCGCCTGTCGGAGATGCTTCACATGAAAGCGAAGGGGCTCGAGATGATACAAAGAATGGGAGAGCGCAGGAACAG
>NW_027649902.1:0-32500 GCF_965287045.1 Carcharhinus amblyrhynchos | reverse complement strand
CCAATCCACCTAACCTGCACATCTTTGGACACTAAGGGCTAATTTAGCATGGCCAATCCACCTAACCTGCACATCTTTGGATACTAAGGGGCAATTTAGCATGGCCAATCCACCTAACCTGCACATCTTTGGACACTAAGGGGCAATTTAGCATGGCCAATCCACCTAACCCACACATCTTTGGACACTAAGGGGCAATTTGGCATGGCCAATCCATCTAACCCTCACATCTTTGGACACTAAGGGGTAATTTAACATGGCCAATCCATTTAACCTACGCATCTTTGGAGTGGGAGGAAACCCATGCAGACACAGGGAGAACGTGCAATCTCCACACAAACAGTGACCCAAGCCGGGAATCAAACCCGGGTCCCTGGCTCTGTGAGGCAGCAGTGCTAACCCACTGTGCCAGCGTGCCTCCTCAGTCTCCCTTCAGGGAGTAAGCAAGAGTGAGTAGCCCAGTTTGTAGCCAGCGTTGTCAATCCGAGCTGATGCAGCAAGTGCCCTGATTTAATTAGCAGTGATGAGTTTGCTGTTTGAATGAGTTTAATTATACGCTGTGCTGCGTTGGAATGTATTGCAAGATAGACGCTTCACGTGAAATCCTTCAGTGACGCCTGTTGATGCTGTTCCGTGGCGATTATTCTGTGACAGGAGACTTAAACTCAGTCCCTGCATGGCGACTGGTCTGTCATTTTATTTCCCTCTGACAAATGGAGAGAAAGATGAGAAAGAAGTGAGTACGTGTGTGTCTGCTTTCTCTCCTTGAGCCGCCATCTCGAACCCACAGCAGTCCCCGTGTGGTGTAGGTACACCCACAGCGCTGTTAGGGAGGGAGTTCCAGGATTGTGATTGGACATCAGTCAGTCCCCGTGTGTGGTGTAGGTACACCCACAGTGCTGTTAGGGAGGGAGTTCCAGGATTGTGATTGGACATCAGTCAGTCCCCCCGTGTGTGTGGTGTAGGTACACCCACAGTGCTGTTAGGGAGGGAGTTCCAGGATTGTGATTGGACATCAGTCAGTCCCCATGTGTGTGCTGTAGGTACACCCACAGTGCTGTTAGGGAGGGAGTTCCAGGATTGTGATTGGACATCAGTCAGTCCCCGTGTGTGTGGTGTAGGTACACCCACAGTGCTGTGAGGGAGGGAGTTCCAGGATTTTGACCCCAGCCACAGTGAAGGAACGGCCGATATATTTCCAAGTCGGGATGGTGAGTGGCTCGGAGGGGGGAGCTTGCAGGGGGTGGTGTTCCCCATGTGTCTGCTGCCCCCCCCTTGTCCTTCTAGGTGGGAGAGGTGGTGGGTTTGGAAGGTGCTGTGGAAGGAGCCTTGGCGAGTCGCTGCAGTGCATCTTGTAGATGGTACACACTGCTGTCACTGTGCGTCGGTGGTGGAGGGAGTGAGTGTTTGTGGTTAGCGTGTCGATCGAGCAGGGCTGCTTTGTCCTGGATGGAGCTATTTTGTCTTAGTCATTCCATTCCAGCCCTCCATAATTTTAAAGATCTTTATTAAATCTCTTCTTCGTTCCCTCGGAGTTCAGAACACCACCGGTACTTCTTGCAACCTAATTCAACCACATTGTCCCCCTCTGCATAAAACATGGCCAATCCACCGAACCTACACATCTTTGGACACTAAGGGGCAATTTAGCACGGCCAATCCACCTAACCTACACATCTTTGGACACTAAGGGACAATTTAGCATGGCCAATCCACCTAACCTGCACATCTTTGGACACTAAGGGGCAATTTAGCATGGCCAATCCACCTAACAATGCGCATCTTTGGACACTTATTGCGAGACTATTAAACCAGGAACTCAGCTAATGTTCTGGGGGACCCGGGTTCGAATCCCGCCACGGCAGACGGTGGAATTTGAATTCAGGAAAAGAAAATCTGGGATTAAGAATCTACTGATGACCCATTGTCGGAAAAAACCCATCCGGTTCCCTTTGGGGAAGGAAATCTGCCGTCCTTACCCCGGTCTGGCCTACACGTGACTCCAGAGAGCCGCAGCCAATGTGGTTGACTCTCAACTGCCCCTCCAAGGGGCAACTAGGGATGGGCAATAAATGCTGGACCAGACAGCGACACCCATGTCCCGGGAATGGTTAAAAAAACATTGGAAATGCAGTGTATATTTTAAAATTCATCCATTGGATGTGGATATCAACAGCTACACCATCAATTACTAGCAATCTCGAAATACCCTTGGGAAGGATTAGTTTTTTTGTTACAGATTTTGTAGATCGTGACAAGTATTGAACGACTGCAACGCATCATTCTCAAAGCTGATTCTGGAGCTGCTCTGTCCTCCATCTTCCGTTTCGTCCTTCTGCGAGATAGCTTAGAATCTCTGCTGTGCAGAATGAGGCCATTCAGCCCATCGAGGCTGCACTGGCCGCAATCCAGACCCTATTCCCGTAACCCCACGTACTTCCTCTGCTAATCCCCTGACACTTAGCACGGCCGATCGACCTAACCCGCACACCATTGCACTGTGGGGGGTGAAGTGGAGCACCCCGGCGGGGTGGGGGGGGGTTGGTGGGGAGGGGGGAGACCCACGTAGGCACGGGGAGAATGTGCGAACTCCGCACGGTCAGCGACCCGAGGCCAGGAATCGAACCCATCAGCGGGGCAGGGGGTGCCACTGCGGGGAAGCCTTCCCAATATTTCAGAAAGCTGGAAGGCCCCGGATAGAGCGGAGGCGGGCAAGGTGTTCCCATGAGTCGGAGAGACTGGGATCCGAGGGTTCGGCCTCAGAGTAAAGGGACAACCCTTGAGAACCGAGATGGGGAGGGGTCTCTTCAGCCGGAGGGTTGGGGAGGGGTGAATCTGTGGAACTCGTTGCCTCGGAGGAGGCCGGGGTCACTGAGCGTGTCGGAGACGGAGATAGATAGGGTCCCGATTGGGGAAGGGGGTCAAAGGTTACGGGGAAAAGGCGGGAGAATGGGGTTGAGAAACTTATCAGCTGTGGTGGGGCAGTCCCGATGGGCCAAACGGCCTCATTCTGTTCCAGTATTTTCTGGCCTTGTTTGTGAGCCTTGATCCCATCCTTTATTTGCCCTTGAAACTGAGCGTCTCGCCCATTGTAGCAGGAGGCAGTTCATATCGACCACCTTGCTGTGGCTCTGAAGTCACAAGTAGGCCAGACTGGGGTCAGGACGGCAGATTTCCTTCCCTAAAGGGAACCAGACGGGTTTTAGCAGCAATCGATAAAAGTTTCGAGGTCAACCTTACTGATGATGCAGAGGTGCCGGCGTTGGACTGGGGTAAACACAGTAAGAAGCCTCACAACACCAGGTTAGAGTCCAACCGGTTTATTTGGACAGCAGGTTAGTTGTAAAGACTCGCAGTAATCTGTAAACTGTCTGTGTGCTGTTACGTGCTCTGTCTGAGGCCAGAACCCTCCATTCACCTGACGAAGAGGGAAACCTCGAAAGCTTGTGAGTTTACTATCAAATAAATCGGTTGGACTTAAACCCGGTGTGGTCAGACTTCCTACAACGTTACTGAGACACGACTAAAGTTCTGGATTTTATTAACTGACTTCTGCTGGCTGTCTTTGGGATTTGAACTCTTGTCCACGAAACACTTTCGACAAGGCCTCACGTAGCTGACTGCTACGTAAATCTGAAGCACGTGGGATTGCGGGGAATGTTTTGAGATGGATAGAAAGCTGGTTAGCAGACAGGAAGCAAATGGGTCTTTTTCCGATTCCGTGAGGCTTACATTAACACTGCAATGAAGTTACTGTGAAATTCCCCTAGCCGCCGCACTCCGGCGCCTGTTTTACTCATTACATGACACAAGAACATAAGAAATAGGAGCAGGAGTAGGCCATCTAGCCCTTCGAGCCTGCCCCGCCATTCAATAAGATCATGGCTGATCTGTCGTGGCTCAGTTCCACATTCCCGCCCTCTCCCCATAACCCTTAATCCCCTCTCTTATCAAAAACCCATCAACCCGCGTCTTAAAAATATTTAGCGAGGCAGCCTCCACCACTTCAACGGGCAGAGAATTCCAGAGATTCACCACCCTTTGAGTGAAGAAGTTCCTCCTCAACTCTGTTCCAAGGAGACATCTAACCAGCACGCCTTTCAGACTGTGGGAGGAAACCGGAGCACCCGGAGGAAACCCACGCAGACACGGGGAGAACGTGCAGATTCCGCGCAGACGGTGACCCGAAGCTGGGAATCGAACCTGGGATCCAGGCGAGGCGGCAGTTGCACCCATTTGTAGATCATGCAAAGCTGGGTGGGAGGGTGAGCTGTGAGGAGGCTACAGAGTGCTTAAGCCTGATTTGAACAGGCTGTGTGTTTGGATGTACGCGTGGCAGGCGCAGTGTAATGTGGACAAGTGTGAGGTTATCCACTTTGGCAGCAACAGTAGGAAAACAGATTATTACTTGGGGTGTAACTTGAGAGAGAGGTGGATACTCAGCGAGACCTTGGAGTCCTCGTACATCAGTCACTGAAAGTAAGCGCGCAGGTACAGCAGGTAGAAAAGAAGGCAAATGGTCTGTTGGCCTTCATAGCGAGAGGATTGGAGTATAGGGATAGGGATGTCTTGCTACAGAGCATTGGTGAGACCACACCTGGAGTATTGTGAGCAGTCTCGGACTCCTTATCTGAGGAAGGGTGTAGAGGGAGCACGGAGAACGTTTACCAGGCTGGGATGGCAGGTCTGTCATACGAGGAGAGACGAAGTGGGTTCGGATTATATTCGTTGGAGAGTGAGAGGGGGATCTGATATAAAATTCTAACAGGGTTAGACAGGGGAGGTTCAGAAGGAATGTTATCATCGCATTTTCGAGCTCCGTTCTCCGGGAGATTCTGGATAAGCCGGCTTCCTGCTGGGTTAAGTGCAGTGTTCCCCGACAAGGGATAGACACTTGAAAGATCACTTAATTTTATTTTGCTTGCGAAGAATTACAAATTCCTGTGGCAATTGAAAGCAATTCCAAATGTTCCTTATCTTCAGTGCTTCCAGGTTAAAGGCCATCACACTGATTGTCGCTGTCTGGTCCAGCATTTATTGCCCATCCCTAGTTGCCCCTTGGAGGGGCAGTTGAGAGTCAACCCCCATCGCTGTGCCTCTGGAGTCACGTGTAGGCCAGACCGGGGTAAGGACGGCAGATTTCCTTCCCTAAAGGGAACCACAAGGGTTTTTCCCACAATGGGTCATCAGTAGATTCTTAATTCCAGATATTTTTTTAATGAATTCGAGTTCCACCGTCTGCCGTGGGTGGGATTCGAACCCGGCTCCCCCAGAACATTAGCTGAGTTTCTGGATTGCGATAATACCAAATAGGCTTGCGCCTCCCTCCCCGTGGTAACCAGATCACATGGGCGTGTCTCCAAGCTGAAGGAGCCTCCCTGGAATTCCCTGCTCCACACTGAGGTGAAGGTACATGGCAAGACATGACCATCTCTTGAAGGTTACCACGCTGGTCGCTATCCCGTCTCTGGCTCTGTGGGATCTTGCTGCTCCCCAAATTGGCACCTGTGTCTCCTCTGGTTTGGGTCTACCCGAGGCGGACGTGGAATCGCGAAGATGCGGGCCCTTTCATAGAATCCCTACATTGCAGAAGGAGGCCATTCTGCCCTTCAAATCTGTACCAGCCACAATCCCACTCAGGCCCTATTCCTGTAACCCTGTGTATTTATACTGCTAAACCCCCTGACACTAAAGGGCAATGTAGCATAGCCAATCCACCTAAGTTGCACATCTTTGGACACTAAGGGGCAATTTAGCATGGCCAATCCACCTAACCTGCACATCTTTGGGCACTAAGGGGCAATTTAGCATGTCCAATCCACCTAACCTACACATCTTTGGGCACTAAGGGGCAATTTAGCATGTCCAATCCACCTAACCTACACATCTTTGGGCACTAAGGGGCAATTTAGCATGGCCAATCCACCTAACCTGCACATCTTTGGGCACTAAGGGGCAATTTAGCATGGCCAATCCACCTAACCTGCACATCTTTGGGCACTAAGGGGCAATTTAGCATGGCCAATCCACCTAACCTGCACATCTTTGGACACTAAGGGGCAATTTAGCATGGCCAATCCACCTAACCTGTACATCTTTGGTCGCTAAGGGGCAATTTAGCATGGCCAATCCACCTAACCTGCACATCTTTGGACACTAAGGGGCAATTTAGCATGGCCAATCCACCTAACCTGTACATCTTTGGTCGCTAAGGGGCAATTTAGCATGGCCAATCCACCTAACCTGTACATCTTTGGTCGCTAAGGGGCAATTTAGCATGGCCAATCCACCTAACCTGCACATCTTTGGACACTAAGGGGCAATTTAGCATGGCCAATCCACCTAACCTGCACATCTTTGGACACTAAGGGGCAATTTAGCATGGCCAATCCACCCTAACCTGCACATCTTTGGACACTAAGGGGCAATTTAGCATGGCCAATCCACCTAACCTGTACATCTTTGGTCGCTAAGGGGCAATTTAGCATGGCCAATCCACCTAACCTGCACATCTTTGGACACTAAGGGGCAATTTAGCACAGCCAATCCACCTAACCTGCACATCTTTGGACACTAAGGGGCAATTTAGCCTGGCCAATCCACCCTAACCTACACATTTTTCGTCCCTATTGCCGTAACGGGTGGGTGTGCCCCCCTCCCCTCACCGTTCCCTCCCCACAGGGGGTGCCGAACGGGGGAAACGGTGAAAGTATTTTTAAACAGACTCTGCACAGACCAGAAAATGTCAGGTTTTGAATTCATTCTCCCACGTGCCTCGGAGGGAGCTGACAGCTGTGGAACATTCTACCCTGCAATCAATGAACGGATTCAGTTCCATTCTGATCCTCTGCGACCTTCAAACACTCAGAAAAACTGCATTAATGTCAGCTCACATTTACCTGACAGTGAGTCACACACTCTCAGTCAATCACGGAGCTCCGGGCCTCTACGTGAGCTGTGTTGGAAGTTGATGTCTTCATGCAGGCGTCGCGGCAGACTGACAGGTGGGGGGGGCGGTGGGGGAGGTTCCATCTCTTAGACTTGTAAGGATTTCTTAGAAAGCACCACTCCAAAGATGTGTAGGTTAGGTGGATTGGCCATGCTAAATTGCCCCTTAGTGTCCAAAGATGTGTGGGTTACGTGGATTGGCCATGCTAAATTGCCCCTTAGTGTCCAAAGATGTGCAGGTTAGGTGGATTGGCCATGCTAAATTGCCCCTTAGTGTCCAAAGATGTGTGGGTTACGTGGATTGGCCATGCTAAATTGCCCCTTAGTGTCCAAAGATGTGTGGGTTACGTGGATTGGCCATGCTAAATTGCCCCTTAGTGTCCAAAGATGTGCAGGTTAGGTGGATTGGCCATGCTAAATTGCCACTTAGTGTCCAAAGTTGTGTAGGTTAGGTGGATTGGCCACACTAAGTTGCCCCTTAGTGTCCAAAGATGTGCAGGTTAGGTGGATTGGCCATGTGAATTTGCCCCTTAGTGTCCAAAGATGTGCAGGTTAGGTGGATTGGCTGTGCTAAATTGCCCCTTAGTGTCCAAAGATGTGCAGGTTAGGTGGATTGGCCATGCTAAATTGCCCCTTAGTGTCCAAAGATGTGTGGGTTACGTGGATTGGCCATGCTAAATTGCCCCTTAGTGTCCAAAGATGTGCAGGTTAGGTGGATTGGCCATGCTAAATTGTCCCTTAGTGTCCAAAGATGTGCAGGTTAGGTGGATTGGCCATGCTAAATTGCCCCTTAGTGTCCAAAGATGTGCAGGTTAGGTGGATTGGCCGTGCTAAATTTCCCCTTAGTGTCCAAAGATGTGTGGGTTACGTGGATTGGCCATGCTAAATTGCCCCTTAGTGTCCAAAGATGTGCAATTAGGTGGATTGGCCATGCTAAATTGCCCCTTATTGTCCAAAGATGCGTAGGTTAGGGGGATTGGCCATGCTAAATTGCCCCTTAGTGTCCAAAGATGTGCAGGTTAGGTGGATTGGCCATGCTAAATTGCCACTTACTGTCCAAAGTTGTGTAGGTTAGGTGGATTGGCCATGCTAAATTGCCCCTTAGTGTCCAAAGAAGTGCGGGATAGGTGGATTGGCCATGCTAAATTGCCACTTAGTGTCCAAAGTTGTGTAGGTTAGGTGGATTGGCCATGCTAAATTGCCACTTACTGTCCAAAGTTGTGTAGGTTAGGTGGATTGGCCATGCTAAATTGCCCCTTAGTGTCCAAAGAAGTGCAGGATAGGTGGATTGGCCATGCTAAATTGCCCCTTAGTGTCCAAAGAAGTGCGGGATAGGTGGATTGGCCATGCTAAATTGCCACTTAGTGTCCAAAGTTGTGTAGGTTAGGTGGATTGGCCATGCTAAATTGTCCCTTAGTGTCCAAAGATGTGCAGTTTAGGTGGATTGGCCATGCTAAATTGTCCCTTAGTGTCCAAAGATGTGCAGGTTAGGTGGATTGGCCATGCTAAATTGCCCCTTAGTGTCCAAAGATGTGCAGGTTAGGTGGATTGGCCATGCTAAATTGTCCCTTAGTGTCCAAAGATGTGTAGGTTAGGTGGATTGGCCATGCTAAATTGCCCCTTAGTGTCCAAAGATGTGCAGGTTAGGTGGATTGGCCATGCTAAATTGTCCCTTAGTGTCCAAAGATGTGCAGGTTAGGTGGATTGGCCATGCTAAATTGCCCCTTAGTGTCCAAAGAAGTGCGGGATAGGTGGATTGGCCATGCTAAATTGCCACTTAGCGTCCAAAGATGTGCAGGTTAGGTGGATTGGCCATGCTAAATTGCCCCTTAGTATCCAAAGATGTGTAGATTAAATGGTTTGGCTGTGTTAAATTGCCCCTTAGTGTCAGTGGGATTTACATGGTAAATACGTGAGATTGCGGGAATAGGGCCCAGGTGGGATTGTTGTTGGTGCAGGCTCGATGGGCCGAATGGCCTCCTGCTACACTGTCGGATTCTATGATTCTGTGACAGTGTTCACATTTGGCCCGAGGCATGGTTAGCAGCCAATGAGAAGTGGCTGTGCTGCCGGGGAGCGCAATAGGATACCATTTGGCCCATCCAGTGTATACTAGCCCATAGTCAAAGCCAATGGCTCATCCCACTCCCCCGCTCCATCCTCGTAGCTTCTTTTGAGCTTCCAGCCTTTTCCCCTTCGGAACGTCACTACGTCTACCTCTATCGCTCTCTTGGGTAACGCGTTCCAGAACTTGACAACTCACTGAGCGGGAAAGAAACCTTCTGTGGTGGCACGGCTGCTCAGCACTGCTGCCTGACGGCTCCAGGGACCCGGGTTCGATTCCCGGCTCGGGTCACTGTCTATGTGGAGACTGCACGTTCTCCCCGTGTCTGCGTGGGTTTCCTCCGGGTGCGCCGGTTTCCTCCCAAAGATGTGCTGATTAGGTGGATTGGACTGCAGGGGTGTACATGTGTGTATACCCTGTCCCTCAGTATCATCGAACCCTACAGCGCAGAAAGAGGCCCTTCGGCCCATCGAGTCTGCACCGAACACAATCCCACCCAGGCCCGACCCCATCTCCCTACATATTATACCCACTAAGAGATTAGTGGGGATCTTATAGAGACGTGTAAGATAATGAAGGGGATGGATAGGGTAGAGGTAGAGAGATTCTTCCCGCTTAGAAAGGACAGCAGGACTAGAGGGCACAGCCTCAAGATAAAGGGGGGCGGTTTAGATCGGAGTTGAGGAGGAACTTCTTCACTCAAAGGGTGGTGAATCTCTGGAATTCTCTGCCCGTTGAAGTGGTGGAGGCTGCCTCGCTGAATATATTGAAGTCACGGGTAGATAGGTTTCTGATAGACAGGGGAGAAAGCGGGAAAGTGGAACTGATCCACTATCAGATCAGCCATGATCTTATTGAATGGCGGGGCAGGCTGGAGGGGCTAGATGGCCCTACTCCTGCTCCTACTTCTTATGTTCTTAATCCCTCTAACCTACGCATCCCTGGACACTAAGGGACAATTTCGCGGCCAATCAACCTAACCCGCACATCTTTGGACTGTGGGAGGAAACCGGGAGCACCCGGAGGAAACCCACGCAGACACGGGGAGAATGTGCAGACTCCACACAGACGCTGGGAATCGAACCCAGGACCCCGGAGCTGTGAAGCAGCAGTGCTAACCCACTGTGCTACTCTGTCGCCCAATACACACAAGCAATTTATCATGGCCAGTCGGGCACATCTTTGAACACTAAGGGGCCATTTACACTGATTCAGCACGGCCAATGCACCCTAACCAGCACGCCCCTCAGACTGTGGGAGGAAACCGGAGCACCCCGGAGGAAACCCGCGCAGACACGGGGAGAATGTGCAGTCTCCGCGCAGACAGTGACCCGAGCCGGGAACCGAACCCGGCTTCCCTGGCACTGCGAGGCAGCAGCGCTAACCCGCTGTGCCACCACGGAAGGCTTTCCTTTTAGGTAGGGTATTGGCACGGGCTTGGAGGGGTGTAATTTTCTTTGTTCTTTTGCCCGCGGAATACATTACGGAAGAGGAAATGAGGGTTTTTTTTCTACCTGTAACACGATGGAATGTAGGTCAGCCTCTTCAGGCTATTTTTGAATTCTCTGGAGAGAGCAGGAAACTAGCGGAAGATAAGTGGGGAGTGATTATTAACAACACTCCCCCCTCCCCCCGCTGCCTCCTGGTGGGGCTCGACGCTCACCCCACCTCCCCCCCCCCCCCCCCCCCACCCCACCAGATCACCCCCAACAGCGTGACGAAGCCTCTGAACGCCACGTTGATTGTTATCGGGAGACGAGGTTTTGTCTGAAGCTGGAAGTTCGAAGTTCAGCTTTATTTCGCCGCAAGTCAGGCTGACATTAACACTGCGCTGAAGTTGCTGTGAAAATCCCCCTAGCTGAACAACACAGCACAGGGAACAGCCCTCCAGACCCGCGCCGCCCATTTTAACACTCAGTCGGTGCCTCATTCCAATCCTTCTTGTACCTCTGACTCTTGTCTACACCTCTGACTCTTGTCTACGCCTCTTGGTCTCCACAAGAAAGGGGTTGCAAATTTAGAGAATTATATGTGTGTACCAGAGTAAGGGAGGTCTAATTTAGGGACAATTTGTCCCACCAATCAGCCTAACAGCACATCTTTGGGGCGTGGGAGGAAACCGGAGCACCCGGAGAAAAACCCACGCAGACACGGGGAGAATGTGCAGACTCCGCACAGACAGTGACCCGAGGCCGGGAATCGAACCCGGGCTCCCTGTGAGGCAGCAGGGCTAACCCACTGTGCTGGTGACCCCCCCCCAGGATGTTGGCAGTGGGGGGGATTCAGTGACGGCCATTGAATGTCCTGAGGGGGTGGTGGGGTGCGGTGGTTGGAGTGTCTGTTATTAGTGATGGTCATTGTCTGGTATTTGTGTGGTGCGGATGTTACTGCCACTGGTCAGCCCAACCCTGGACATTGTCCAGTTCCCGCTGCGTTCGGACACGGACGGTTCCACTGTGTGAGGAGTTGTGAATGGTGCTGGCAGTTACAGGAGTGAGAGATTCCTGTTTTCTGAGCAGATTGGATCTTAACGCTATCATGTGTCACACCCAGTTTTGACAGATTCCTGATGGCAACGTCCTGAGTGGCTTAAATCCTTCCAGATAAACAGGCAGAGAAGAGAGAGAGAGGGAGTGTGGGAGAGAGAGAGAGAGAGAGAGGCAGAGAGTGTGGGAGAGAGAGAGCAAGGCAGAGAGTGTGGGAGAGAGAGAGGCAGAGAATGTGGGAGAGAGAGAGAGAGAGAGGCAGAGAGTGTGGGAGAGAGAGAGAGAGGGGTAGAGTGTGGGAGAGAGAGAGGCAGAGAATGTGGAGAGAGAGAGAGAGAGAGGCAGAGAGTGTGGGAGAGAGACAGAGAGGCAGAGAGTGTGGGGGAGAGAGAGAGAGAGTGTGGGAGAGAGAGAGAGAGGCAGAGAGTGTGGGGGAGAGAGAGAGAGAGAGACGCAGAGAGTGTGGGGGAGAGAGAGAGAGAGTGTGGGAGAGAGAGAGAGGCAGAGTGTGTGGGGGAGAGAGAGAGTGTGGGAGAGAGAGAGGCAGAGTGTGGGAGAGAGAGAGAGAGGCAGAGATGTGGGAGAGAGAGAGAGGCAGAGAGTGTGGGAGAGAGAGAGAGGCAGAGAGTGTGGGAGTGGGAGAGAGAGAGAGAGAGGCAGAGAGTGTGAGAGAGAGAGAGGCAGAGAGTGTGGGGGAGAGAGAGAGAGGCAGAGAGTGTGGGAGAGAGAGAGAGAGTGAGGCAGAGTGTGGGGGAGAGAGTGAGGCAGAGTGTGGGGGAGAGAGAGAGAGAGAGAGAGGTAGAGAGTGTGGGAGAGAGAGAGAGAGTGAGGCAGAGAGTGTGGGGGAGAGAGAGAGAGGCAGGGAGTGTGGGTGAGAGAGAGAGAGAGAGCAAGGCAGAGAGTGTGGGAGAAAGAGAGAGAGAGGCAGGGAGTGTGGGAGAGAGAGAGAGAGAGGCAGGGAGTGTGGGAGAGAGAGAGAGAGAAGTAGAGTGTGGAGAGAGAGAGGCAGAGAGTGTGAGAGAGAGAGAGGCAGAGAGTGTGGGGAGAGAGAGAGAGAGAGGCAGAGAGTGTGGGAGAGAGAGAGAGAAAGTGAGACAGAGAGTGTGGGAGAGAGAGAGAGGCAGAAGAGAGAGAGAGAGGGGCAGGGAGTGTGGGAGAGAGAGAGAGAGAGAGGGGCAGAGAGTGTGTGAGAGAGAGAGAGAGGCAGAGAATGTGGGAGAGAGAGGGAGAGAGGCAGGGAGTGTGGGAGAGAGAGAGCGAGGCAGAGAGTGTGGGAGAGAGAGAGAGGCAGAGAGTGTGGGAGAGAGAGAGAGAGAGAGAAAGTGAGACAGAGTGTGGGAGAGAGAGAGAGAGAGAGAGGCAGGGAGTGTGGAGAGAGAGAGAGAGGGGGGCAGAGAGTGTGAGAGAGAGAGAGAGAGGCAGAGAATGGGGGTGGGAGAGAGAGAGGAGTGTGGGAGAGAGAGAGAGAGGCAGAGAATGTGGGAGAGAGAGAGAGAGGGGCAGAGAGTGTGAGAGAGAGAGAAAGTGAGACAGAGTGTGGGGAGAGAGAGAGAGAGAGAGGCAGGGAGTGTGGGAGAGAGAGAGAGTGAGGCAGAGAGTGTGGGAGAGAGAGAGAGAGAGGGGCAGAGAGTGTGGGGAGAGAGAGAGAGAGGGGCAGGAGTGTGGGAGAGAGAGAGAGTGAGGGGAGGCGGGGAGTGTGGGGGAGAGAGAGAGAGGCAGAGAGTGTGGGAGAGAGAGAGAGAGGGGCAGAGAGTGTGGGAGAGAGAGAGAGAAAG
The DNA here is from genome assembly GCF_965287045.1 of Carcharhinus amblyrhynchos. Lineage (NCBI taxonomy): Eukaryota > Metazoa > Chordata > Chondrichthyes > Carcharhiniformes > Carcharhinidae > Carcharhinus > Carcharhinus amblyrhynchos. The sequence continues at coordinate 19,226 of NW_027649902.1, read as the reverse complement.
TGAGACAGAGAGTGTGGGAGAGAGAGAGAGGCAGAGAGTGTGGGAGAGAGAGAGAGAGAGGGGCAGGGAGTGTAGGAGAGAGAGAGAGTGTGGGAGAGAGAGAGAGAGAGGCAGGGAGTGTGGGAGAGAGAGAGTGAGGCAGAGAGTGTGGGAGAGAGAGAGAGGCAGAGAGTGTGAGAGAGAGAGAGAGAAAGTGAGACAGAGAGTGTGGGAGAGAGAGAGAGGCAGAGAGTGTGGGAGAGAGAGAGAGAGAGGGGCAGGGAGTGTGGGAGAGAGAGAGAGAGTGTGAGAGAGAGAGAGAGAGAGGGGCAGGGAGTGTGGGAGAGAGAGAGAGAGTGTGGGGGAGAGAGAGAGAGAGAGAGTGAGGCAGATAGTGTGGGAGAGAGAGAGAGGGGCAGAGAGTGTGGGAGAGAGAGAGAGAGAGGCAGAGAGTGTGAGAGAGAGAGAGAGAAAGTGAGACAGAGAGTGTGGGAGAGAGAGAGAGGCAGAGAGTGTGGGAGAGAGAGAGAGAGGGGCAGGGAGTGTGGGAGAGAGAGAGCGAGGCAGAGAGTGTGGGAGAGAGAGAGAGAAAGTGAGACAGAGAGTGTGGGAGAGAGAGAGAGGCAGAGAGTGTAGGAGAGAGAGAGAGAGAGGGGCAGGGAGTGTGGGCGAGAGAGAGAGAGAGGGGCAGAGAGTGTGGGAGAGAGAGAGAGAGAGAGAGAGGCAGAGAGTGTGAGAGAGAGAGAGAGAAATTGAGACAGAGAGTGTGGGAGAGAGAGAGAGGCAGAGAGTGTGGGAGAGAGAGAGAGAGGGGCAGGGAGTGTGGGGGAGAGAGAGAGAGTGTGGGAGAGAGAGAGAGAGGCAGGGAGTGTGGGAGAGAGAGAGAGAGAGAGTGAGGCAGATAGCGTGGGAGAGAGAGAGAGAGGCAGAGAGTGTGGAGAGAGAGAGAGAGGCAGAGAGTGGAGGAGAGAGAGAGCGAGGCAGAGAGTGTGGGGGAGAGAGAGAGAGGCAGAGAGTGTGGGAGAGAGAGAGAGAGGCAGAGAGTGTGGGAGAGAGGGGGGGGCAGGGAGTGTGGGAGAGAGAGAGAGGGGCCGAGAGTGGAGGAGAGAGAGAGCGAGGCAGAGAGTGTGGGAGAGAGAGAGAGAGGCAGAGAGTGTGGGAGAGAGAGAGAGGCAGAGAGTGTGGGAGAGAGGGGGGGCGGGCAGGGAGTGTGGGAGAGAGAGAGAGGGGCCGAGAGTGGGAGAGAGAGAGAGAGAGAGGCAGAGAGTGTGGAGAGAGAGAGAGAGAGGCAGAGAGTGTGGGAGAGAGAGAGAGAGGCAGAGAGTGTGAGAGAGAGAGAGAGAAAGTGAGACAGAGAGTGTGGGAGAGAGAGAGAGAGAGGCAGAGAGTGTGGGAGAGAGAGAGAGAGAGGGACAGGGAGTGTGGGAGAGAGAGAGAGAGAGGCAGGGAGTGTGGGAGAGAGAGAGAGGGGCAGGGAGTGTGGGAGAGAGAGAGAGAGAGTGTGGGAGAGAGAGAGAGAGTGTGGGAGAGAGAGAGAGGCAGGGAGTGTGGGAGAGACAGAGGGGCAGGGAGTGTGGGAGAGAGAGAGAGTGTGTGGGAGAGAGAGAGAGAGGCAGAGAATGTGGGAGAGAGAGAGAGAAAGTGAGGCAGAGAGTGCGGGAGAGAGAGAGAGAAAGTGAGACAGAGTGTGGGAGAGAGAGAGAGAGAAAGTGAGACAGAGAGTGTGGGAGAGAGAGAGAGAGAAGTGAGACAGAGAGTCTGTGAGGGAGAGAGCGAGACTTAGCAAAGCAGAGAGTATGGGACAGAGAGAGGGAGAGCAGGCAGAGAGTGTGTGGGGGGAAGACAAAGAGAGAGAGTGTGTGGGAGAGAGAGAGAGACAAAGAGAGACGGAGAGAGAGGAAGGCAGAGAGAGAGGGAGAGGGAGAAAGAGAAACAGAGAGAGAGAGGTGGAGAGACAGAGAGAGATGGAGCGAGGCAGGGAGAGAGATAGCAGCAGAGAGAAAGAGGCAGAGAGGGAGGAAAGAGTGATAAAGACAGAGAGAGATGAAAGCAGAGAGAGAGAGTGTGCAATAGAGGTGGAGAGAGAGAGAGAAAGATATGAAGAGAGAAGGAAGATGGAGAGGGAGACAGACAAGTGGAGAGAGAGAGAGGAAAAAAAGATAGCTACGGAGAAAGAGAGAGGGAGGCGGAGAGAGAGGGGTAGAGAGAGAGAAGCAGAGGGAAAGAGGAGGAAAGAGAGAGTGATATAGGAAGGGAGAGGGGGAAAGAGAGAGCGAACGATCGAGGCAGAGAGAAAGAGAGTGAGAGAAAGAGAACGAGCGACAGAGGAAGAGAAAGGGGGTGAGAGAGTGGGAGGTGGAGAGAGAGAGAGAGAGGTGGAGAGGGTGAGGGAGGGAATTCCAGTACTGAGGGCACCCCATGGCAGCTGAAGGCACAGCGCTAATAACGGAGTGACGGGAATAGTGTGGGGGGGTGTGCCCACGAGGCTGGAATTGGAGGAGGGATAAGTATGAGTCTCACGGGACAGGAAGGGGGGGTTTTGGTTGGGGGGGGAAAATGGGAGGAGGGCTGAGGCCTTGGAAGGATTTGAAATCTCGGACGAGAATTTTAAGATGGAGCTGCCACTATTCGGTTTAGGATTATTTAACTCTCTGCTTAACGGGGCAGAGAAACTGTCCCTCGTGTCCGCAAATGGATTCCCACACACACGCACACACCCACAATGGGTGTTGAGTGCCGTGCCTCTCGCCAGCCCACCCCTGCCCTCCCACCAGTGCTCATCCATGGCCCCCCAACGCCCCCCCTACTCCACAACCTCGAGTGACCACACAGTGTGCGCAGACTGTGCGACAGATTCCCGCACAGACGACCCCACCCTTACTCACCAAAGGACTCGGTGGAAGATCAGTCTGGGAAAGGGTGTGTAGATAGTTTGAGTCACGTTGAGATCAAAAAGGAGGAGGTATTGGGGGGTTCTGGAGAAACATGAAGGTAGACAAGTCCCCAGGGCCTGATGGGATGTACCCCAGAGAGGCGAGGGAGGAAATTGCTGGGGCTTTGAGAGAAATCTTTGTATCCTCACTGGCTACAGGGGAGGTCCCAGAGGATTGGAGAATAGCCAATGTTGTTTCTTTGTTCAAGAAGGGTAGCAAGAATAATCCAGGTAATTACAGGCCAGTGAGCCTTATATCAGTGACATGGAAATTAGTAGAGAGGATTCTTCGAGACAGGATATATTCACACTTGGAAATTAGTGGATGTATTAGTGAGAGGCAACATGGTTTTGCGAAGGGGGGGGGTCGTGTCTCACTAACTTGATCGAGTTTTTCGAGGAAGTGACGAAGATGATTGATGAGGGTGGGGCAGTGGATGTTGTCTACATGGACTTCAGTAAGTGACAGGGTCCCTCACGGCAGACTGGTGCAGAAAGTGAAGTCGCATGGGATCAGAGTGAGCTGGCAAGGTGGATACAGAACTGGCTCAGTCAAAGAAGACAGAGGGTAGCAGTGGAAGGGTGTGTTTCTGAATGGAGGGCTCTGACAAGAGGCGTTCCTCAGGGATCAGTGCTGAGACCGTTGCTGTTTGTAATATATATAAATGATTTGGAGGAAAATGTAACTGGATTGATTAGTAAGCTTGCGAACGACACAAAGATTGGTGGATTTGTAGATAGTGATGAGGACCATCAGAGGATACAGCAGGATATAGATCGGTTGGAGACTTGGGCAGAGAGATGGCAGATGGAGTTTAATCCGGACAAATGTGAGGTAATGCATTTTGGAAGATCTAATACAGATAGGAAATATACAGTAAATGGCAGAACCCTTAAGAGTATTGATAGGCAGAGGGATCTGGGTGTACAGGTACACAGGTCACTGAAAGTGGTAATGCAGGTGGAGAAGGTAGTCAAGAAGGCATACGGCATGCTTGCCTTCATCAGCTGGGGCATTGAGTTTAAAATTGGCAAGTCATGTTAGGCCTAGTTAGGCTTAGTTAGGCCGCACTTGGAATATAGTGTTCAATTCTGGTCGCCACACTACCAGAAGGATGCGGAGGCTTTGGAGAGGGTACAGAAAAGATTTACCAGGACGTTACCCTGGTATGGAGGGCATTAGCTACAGGGAGAGGTTGGAGAAACTTGGTTTGTTCTCACTGGAGGTTGAGGGGGAGACCTGATAGAAGTCTACAAGATTATGAGGGACAGAGTGGACAGTCAGAAGCTTTTCCCCCCCAGGGTGGAAGAGTCAATTACGCGGGGGGGCACAGGTTTAAGATGCGAGGGGCAAGGTTTAAAGGAGATGTACGAGGCAGAATTTTTACACAGAGAGTGGTGGGTGCCTGGAACTCACTGCTGGGGAGGGAGTGGAAGCGGATACGATAGTGAGTTTTAAGGAATGTCTTGGCAAATAGGATGGGAACAGAGGGATATGATCCCCGGAAGGGTAGGGGGTTTTAGTTCAGTCGGGGCTGCACGGTCGGTGCAGGAGGGGCCTGTTCCTGTGCTGGAATTCTCTTTGTTCCTTGTTCGTTGAAGCCACAGCCCACATACCAAAGTGCGGAGTGCTTATTACGAGGATCAGTGACTGAAGTGTGGGGAAACACTGTCATTGATGTTAGGAAGGGTGGATTCCAAGCTGTCACAATCCCACTCATGATCTGTGGCTGCAGTGATGCTGGCACCGTGGGTAAAATAATATTTCAGCTGTCTCAGCAGTGGAACAGGGAAGGCAGGTGGAGCGTGGCCTTTATTTCCAAGGGAACGGATTACAAGAATACAGGAATACTTGCTCAAACAACACAGTTTGTCCGAGGGTCCGTGGGCGTCTGTCGCTGGTCCAGCATTTATCCCCCACCCCCAAACGGCACGGTGGCACAGTGGGTTAGCACATCTCCAGGGAGACGTGTTCAGTTCCAGCCTCGGGTCACTGTCTGTGTGGAGTCTGCGCGTTCTCCCCATGTCTGCGTGGGTTTCCTCCAGATGCTCCAGTTTCCTCCCACAGTCCAAAGATGTGCAAGCTAGGTGGGCTGCCCATGTTAAATTGCCCCTTAGTGTCCAAAAATGTGCAGGTTAGGGTGGATTGGCCATGTGAATTTGCCCCTTAGTGTCCAAAGATGTGCGGATTAGGTGGATTGGCCATGCTAAATTTCCCCTTAGTGTCCAAAGATGTGCAGGTTAGGTGGATTGGCCATGCTAAATTGTCCCTTAGTGTCCAAAGATGTGCAGGTTAGGTGGATTGGCCATGCTAAATTTCCCCTTAGTGTCCAAAGATGTGCAGGTTAGGGTGGATTGGCCATGCTAAATTGTCCCTTAGTGTCCAAAGATGTGTAGGTTAGGTGGATTGGCCATGCTAAATTGCCCCTTAGTGTCCAAAGATGTGCAGGTTAGGTGGATTGGCCATGCTAAATTGCCCCTTAGTGTCCAAAGATGTGTAGGTTAGGTGGATTGGCCGTGCTAAATTGCCCCTTAGTGTCCAAAGATGTGTAGGTTAGGTGGATTGGCCATGCTAAATTGCCCCTTAGTGTCCAAAGATGTGTAGGTTAGGTGGATTGGCCGTGCTAAATTGCCCCTTAGTGTCCAAAAATGTGCAGGTTAGGTGGATTGGCCATGCTAAATTGCCTCTTAGTGTCCAAAGATGTGCAGGTTAGGTGGATTGACCATGCGAAATTGCCCTTTAAGTGTCTCAAGGTACTCAAGTTAGGTGGATGGGCCAAATGTCCCGAAATATGAGGGTTCTGGGGATTAGCAGAGGAAAAACGAGGTCTTAGGGGGATAGGTAGTACAGACCTGATGGGGCCGAATGGCCTCCCTCTGCACTGTCGGGAGCCTTTGATAACCTGTGTGCGGTGTCGCATCCATTCTGTCTGCATGGAGGGAATGTCGATAGTCAGAAGCTTTTTCCCCCAGGGTGGAAGAGTCAATTACGCGGGGGGGGGGCACAGGTTTAAGGTGCGAGAGGGGCAAGGTTGACAGGAGATGTACGAGGCAGATTTTCTTTTTTTACACAGAGGGTGGTGGGTGCCGGGAACTTGGGGGAGGGAGTGGAAGCGGATACGACAGCGAGTTTTAAGGGGCGTCTGGACAAATCCATGAAAAGGATGGGGAATAGAGGGATACGGTGTCCAGAAGGATAGTGTGGTGGGGGGGGGGGGGGAGGTTTAGTTCAGTAGCACGGGTAGCACGGTCGGTGCAGGGCAGAAGGGCCTGTTCCTGTGCTGTAGTTTTCAGTGTGGTATGTTAACCAGCCTGTACCCTGCGCTTCCAAAGACAGTCTCTGTGCGAAGATGAACTTGAACTGATGTGAAACCACCCCCCCCCCCCCACCTCCTCCCCCTCGCTCTCCCTCACCCCCCCCAAACACACACACACACACACACACACACACACACAGTCCCAAGCACCTCCGTCATCTCAAGGCTGCTCACTCGCCGCTGAGCGTTGCCACCTTTTCGCAATGTTTCACGTCACTCTGCCGTTTCCCCGCGTCTGATTAAGCCTGAAGCTGGGATGCGTTCCTGAATCCGGGGTTGTGGGGAGCTGGGGTTGGCGGGGGGGGGGGGGCGATATTTCCCCCTCCCCACAGCCGAGGGGGCTGCTCCCACCACCCCACCGGCTCGCCGACGCGCACCCTCGTCGCGTCGCAGCTCCCGTCCTCAAATTGGAACGAGCTACGACGGCAGAGGATCGTCACAGAGCCACGGACAGTGCACAAAGGAGGCCATTCGGCCCATCGGGTCTCCGCTGACTCTCCCGAAGAACATCTTACCCAGACTCTCCCCGTAACCCTGCACATTTCCCCCGCCAATCCACCTAACCTGTACATCTTTGGACACTAAGGGGCAATTTAGCATGGCCAATCCATCTAACCGACACATCTTTGGACATTAAGGGACAATTTAGCATGGCCAATCCACCTAACCTACACATCTTTGGACACTAAGGGGCAATTTAGCATGGCCAATCCACCAAATCTACACATCTTTGGACACTAAGGGGCAATTTAGCATGGCCAATCCACCTAACCCGCACATCTTTGGACACTAAGGGGCAATTTAGCATGGCCAATCCACCAAATCTACACATCTTTGGACACTAAGGGGCAATTTAGCATGGCCAATCCACCTAACCTGCACATCTTTGGACACTAAGGGGCAATTTAGCATGGCCAATCCACCTAACCCGCACATATTTGGACACTAAGGGGCAATTTAGCATGGCCAATCCACCTAACCCGCACATCTTTAGACACTAAGGGGCAATTTAGCATGGCCAATCCACCTAACCTGTACATCTTTGGACACTAAGGGTCAATTTAGCATGGCCAATCCACCTAACCTGCACATCTTTGGACACTAAGGGACAATTTAGCATGGCCAATCCACCTAACCTGTACATCTTTGGATACTAAGGGTCAATTTAGCGTGGCCAACCTGCAAATCTTCGGATTGAACGGAATGAGATGGAACATTTTAAGTTATGAAGAGAGGTTGGGTAGGCTTGGGTTGTTTTTCTTGGAGCAGAGAAGCCTGAGGGGGCAACCTGATCAAGCCCAACAAGATTATGAGGGGCATGGACAGTGAATAGGGAGAAGCTGTTCCCCTTAGTTGAAGGGTCACGGGGTTGAGGGTGAGGGGCAGGAGGTTTAGGGGGGATTTGGGGAGAAGCTTTTTTACCCAGAGGGTGGGGAGGGTCTGGAATGTGCTGCCTGGGAGGCGGGATGCCTCACATCCTTTAAAAAGTACCTGATGAGCACTTGGTACATCATAACATTCAGGGCGATGGGACAAGTGTTGGTAAATGGGATTATAGGTGGATGGGTCAGCTGTTTCTCATGTGTCGGTGCAGACTCGATGGGCTGAATGGCCTCTTCTGCACCCTATGATTCTCCGGGCCACCCAGATTCAGTCTCTGCCCCGTATCTCCACAGCCTGGGACCCAGGGTCTGCACATCCCTCCCCTAGGTATCTCCATCTCTCTCTCTCTCTCTCTCTGTTCCATTGAATCGCTCCTGTCGTAGTCTCCTGAACATCAGTCTTGATACCTCTTCACGCGGACAGGTTTCTGCTTGACCATTCGTTGTATTAAAGGCGCTACATAAATGCAGGTTGTTGTAGATGAAGGATCTGAGCCCAAACCTGAGATCCTGTCTCTGAAACTGTTCCACAGAGGACAAGGGAAGTTGTCCAAAAAATAGTTCTTTTTTTAAGTTTACTGATTAGTGTCACGAGTAGGCTTACATTAACACTGCAATGAAGTTACTGTGGCTGCCTACAAGGATAAGGTGGGGGGATGCAGCAGACGCATGGGGAACACCACCCCCTGCAAGTTCCCCCCCTCCGAGCCACTCACCATCCCGACTTGGAAATATATCGGCCGTTCCTTCACTGCGGCTGGGGTCAAAATCCTGGAACTCCCTCCCTAACAGCACTGTGGGTGTACCTACACCACACACGGGGACTGACTGATGTCCAATCACAATCCTGGAACTTCCTCCCTAACAGCACTGTGGGTGTACCTACACCACACACACGGGGGACTGACTGATGTCCAATCACAATCCTGGGAACTCCCTCCCTAACAGCACTGTGGGTGTCCCTACCCCCCACACACGGGGACTGACTGATGTCCAATCACAATCCTGGAACTCCCTCCCTAACAGCACTGTGGGTGTACCTACACCACACACACGGGGGACTGACTGATGTCCAATCACAATCCTGGAACTCCCTCCCTAACAGCGCTGTGGGTGTACCTACACCACACACACGGGGGACTGACTGATGTCCAATCACAATCCTGGGAACTCCCTCCCTAACAGCACTGTGGGTGTACCTACCCCCCACACACGGGGACTGACTGATGTCCAATCACAATCCTGGGAACTCCCTCCCTAACAGCACTGTGGGTGTACCTACACCACACACACGGGGACTGACTGATGTCCAATCACAATCCTGGAACTCCCTCCCTAACAGCACTGTGGGTGTACCTACACCACACACACGGGGGACTGACTGATGTCCAATCACAATCCTGGGAACTCCCTCCCTGACAGCACTGTGGGTGTACCTACACCACACACACGGGGACTGACTGATGTCCAATCACAATCCTGGAACTCCCTCCCTAACAGCGCTGTGGGTGTACCTACACCACACACACGGGGGACTGACTGATGTCCAATCACAATCCTGGAACTCCCTCCCTAACAGCACTGTGGGTGTACCTACACCACACACACAGGGACTGACTGATGTCCAATCACAATCCTGGGAACTCCCTCCCTAACAGCACTGTGGGTGTACCTACACCACACACATGGGGGACTGACTGATGTCCAATCACAATCCTGGGAACTCCCTCCCTAACAGCACTGTGGGTGTACCTACACCACACACACGGGGACTGACTGATGTCCAATCACAATCCTGGAACTCCCTCCCTAACAGCACTGTGGGTGTACCTACACCACACTCGGGGAACCGCGGCAGGTCCAGGATGGTGGCTCACCCACCAAGGGGGCAATTAGAGATGGGGGCGACAGTGGCCCACATGGATTAATTTTTAGAAAATGTTATCCCGGAAGGCAGAGTTCGAAGGAGCTGGCCATTCCTGAAGCCCGCAAAGTATTCCTGTAATTATATAAAAAACCAAATCCCTCACAAAACGCTGACTCTCTACTCAATGGTTGTTCAATTTCCACTGAGTTACAATTTCCTTTTGGACTTTTCCCCTTTTGAGTGAGGAAGCCTGGGGGGAAGATTGGACAGAGGAATCGGAAATGGTGAGAGCTCAGCGGAAGGGTGGCCAGATAAACCAATTTAAAATAATTGATGAAAGAACTCGGGGGAGAGGAATGTTTTTGTTTTTTTTTTAAAAACGCAGCCGGAGGGCGGAAGCTGACTCAGTAATAGCTTGCAAAGGAGGACTGGATAAGTGACTGAGGATACAGACATCAGCCAGCCGAACAGGAAGGAACAGGGAGAGTGGCGCTAATTGGTTAGCTCCAGCACATTGCCAGCATCCATGGCACTGGGCCAAATGGCCTCAGCTAATCCCCCACAGTGCAGGAAGCGGCTTCCCGGCCCATTGAGTCTGCACTGACTCCACAGAACTGTTTCTTACTCTTCTTCACCTGACCTGCACATCTTTGGACACTAAGGGGCAATTTAGCATGGCGAATCCACCTAACCTGCACATCTTTGGACACTAAGGGCAATTTAGCATGGCCAATCCACCTAACCCGCACATCTTTGGGCACTAAGGGACAATTTAGCATGGCCAATCCACCTAACCTGCACATCTTTGGACACTAAGGGGCAATTTAGCATGGCCAATCCACCTAACCTGCACATCTTTGGACACTAAGGGGCAATTTAGCACGGCCAATCCACCTAACCTGCACATCTTTGGACTAAGGGCAATATAGCACGGCCAATCCAACTAATTTGGGCATCTTTTGGTTTGTGGGAGGAAACCAGAGCACCCGGAGGAAACCCACACAGACACAAGTGGGGAGAACATGCAGACTGCACTGAGAGAGTCACCCGAGGCCGGAATCGAACCCGGGTCCCTGGCGCTGTGAGACAGCAGTGCTAACCCACTGTGCCACAGTGCCCTCTCCAGCGCTGTGAAATATTCATTCGTCCTGTAGGTTAATTACCTGTTCCGCTGTGTGTTGGATAAGAGATGTATTGAGGGGGGGGGCCAATCTAACTTTGGGAGTGGGCACGGTGGGTTAGCGCCGCTGCCTCACAGCGCCAGGGATCTGGCTTCGATTCCCGGCTCGGCTCACTGTCTGTGCGGAGTCTGCACATTCTCCCCGTGTCTGCGTGGGTTTCCTCCGGGTGCTGCGGTTTCCTCCCGCAGTTCCCAAAGATGAGTAGGTTAAGTGGATTGGCCGTGCTAAATTGCCCCTTGTCAGGGGGACTCGCGAGGGTGAAAGCATGGAGTTATGGTGGGGGGGGAGGGGGTAGGGCCTGGCTGGGATTGTGGTCGGTGCAGACTCGATGGGCCGAATGGCCTCCTTTTGCACTGTAGGGATTCTATGACTCCCTGTCATGGGCTGCGAAATAAAATCACTCCGTCCCACCGAACGTTTACTCAAACCCACAGTATTAGTGAGACTGACCTAATGCAGTCGCTGTTCCTACGGTGGTGACAGGCAGTTTTGGGGGGGGGGGGACCAGTGCTGCTTAACAAACGATCAAATTCTTCCTCACGTCAGCACTGCCCCCGCAACGCAGACCAACCAGTCCCGCAGGTATTCACTTCCACGCGCTGAGGATCCCAGACATTTCCAGCGCGTTCCGCTGTTACAGTTTTCGCCCCTCTCCCTCCGACTGTGTCACAGAGCGGGCATCGTCGCCTCGAACTTGAGGCAGACGCGCGGCGTTAAGTAGCAGCTTGGCTGGTGCCCGGGGCTCTTCTCGAGGCTCGTCCCAGCTCCTGTCTGGCGAGATTTGGAACCCCTGGCGCCTCTCCATCCACCCCGCCCCCCGCGCCCCCCCCCTCCCCACAAGCCGTGCAGCTGACTGGGCAGCACAGGGTGGCACAGGGGTGAGCATTGCTGCCTCACAGCACCAGGGACCAGCGTTCAATTTTGGGTGACTGAGAGGTGTCTGCACCTTTTCCGCTGTGTCGGTCTGGGGTTTCCTCCCGCAGTCCAAAGCTGTGCAGGTTAGGTGGATTGGCCATGCTAAATTGCCCCTTAGTGTCCAAAGATGTGCAGGTTGGGTGGATTGGCCATGCTAAATTGCCCCTTAGTGTTCAAAGATGTGTGGGTTAGGTGGATTGGCCATGCTAAATTGCCCCTTAGTGTCCAAAGATGTGTGGGTTAGGTGGATTGGCCATGCTAAATTGTCCCTTAGTGTCCAAAGATGTGTAGGTTAGGTGGATTGGCCATGCTAAATTGCCCCTTATTGTCCAAAGATGTGTAGGTTAGGTGGATTGGCCATGCTAAATTGCCTCTTAGTGTCCAAAGATGTGTAGGTGAGGTGGATTGGCCATGCTAAATTGCCCCTTAGTGTCCAAAGATGTGCAGGTTAGGGTGGATTGGCCATGCTAAATTGCCCCTTAGTGTCCAAAGATGTGTAGGTTAGGTGGATTGGCCATGCTAAATTGCCTCTTAGTGTCCAAAGATGTGTAGGTGAGGTGGATTGGCCATGCTAAATTGCCCCTTAGTGTCCAAAGATGTGTAGGTGAGGTGGATTGGCCATGCTAAATAGGTGAGCGTCTGGGAATCGGGTGGGGAAAGTGGCCTGGGTAAGATACACGGTGAGAGAGTCGTTGCAGACTCAATGGGCCGAGTGGCCTCCTTCTGTGTACTGTGCGGAACCTACGATTGTATGTGTGCGTGTGTGTGTGTGTGTGTGTGTGTGTGTGTGTGTGTCAGATGCCTGGGGGCAGTGGGAGGTGGGGGGCTAATATTAGCCTCAGCTCATGCCTGCGGCGCACATCAGTCCTACAGCTAGTTAGCAGAACAAAATGTATCGCTGCACTGATGTTAACCTTGGGATAATGTCAGTCGAATTGTACAGCTCATTTTCAGACAATTAAGAGCTGATTTTTTTTTCCCTTATCTGCTGTGCCGAAAATGTCAAACATTTAGAGAGCGTTTCTGAGAAGAGGCTGCAGGCTTTGAGATGCCGGCATGCCCGCACGCAGCGAGGGTTGAGTGGATTCTGAAGTGCTACTCGGGGCGGCTTTTTTTTTAATGTGTGAATTTTACTGGGACTGTTCCTGGGTCAGCGCGGGGTTCGTGTGAAGTGTTCGCACTGAGCGGAGGTAGTTACGGGGGTGGGGGGGGGGGGGGGGGCGCCATTCGGCTCATTCCCGTCGCACAGCCCCAGGCCGTTCGGCCTGACAGGACACTGCCAGCCCCCTGGAGAGAGCTATCCGATTCCTCTGGCCCTCCCCCCCCGTCACAAAGACTTCGAATCCGACTGTCGCACAGTAATGGGGGCCGCTCAGCCCGCCCTGCCTGCGCCAGCTCTCCGCAAGAGCATCTCACCCAGCGCAACTCCTCTGAAGTCCCGTCCCATCCACACATTTATCATGGCCAATCCACCTAACCCGCACATCTTTGGGCACTAAGGGACAATTTAGCATGGCCAATCCACCCTAACCTGCACATCTTTGGACACTAAGGGGCAATTTAGCATGGCCAATCCACCCTAACCTGCACATCTTTGGACACTAAGGGGCAATTTAGCATGGCCAATCCACTCTAACCTGCACATCTTTGGGCACTAAGGGGCAATTTAGCATGGCCAATCCACCCTAACCTGCACATCTTTGGACACTAAGGGGCAATTTAGCATGGCCAATCCACCCTAACCTGCACATCTTTGGACGCTAAGGGGCAATTTAGCATGGCCAATCCACCCTAACCTGCACATCTTTGGACACTAAGGGGCAATTTAGCATGGCCAATCCACCCTAACCTGCACATCTTTGGACACTAAGGGGCAATTTAGCATGGCCAATCCACTCTAACCTGCACATCTTTGGGCACTAAGGGACAATTTAGCATGGCCAATCCACTCTAACCTGCACATCTTTGGACACTAAGGGGCAATTTAGCATGGCCAATCCACTCTAACCTACACATCTTTGGACACTAAGGGGCAATTTAGCATGGCCAATCCACCCTAACCTGCACATCTTTGGACACTAAGGGGCAATTTAGCATGGCCAATCCACCTAACCTGCACATCTTTGGACACTAAGGGGCAATTTAGCATGGCCAATCCACCTAACCTGCACATCTTTGGACACTAAGGGACAATTTAGCATGGCCAATCCACTCTAACCTACACATCTTTGGACACTAAGGGGCAATTTAGCATGGCCAATCCACCCTAACCTGCACATCTTTGGACACTAAGGGGCAATTTAGCATGGCCAATCCACCTAACCTGCACATCTTTGGACACTAAGGGGCAATTTAGCATGGCCAATCCACCCTAACCTGCACATCTTTGGACACTAAGGGGCAATTTAGCATGGCCAATCCACCTAACCTGCACATCTTTGGACACTAAGGGACAATTTAGCATGGCCAATCCACCTAACCTGCACATCTTTGGGCACTAAGGGACAATTTAGCATGGCCAATCCACTCTAACCTACACATCTTTGGACACTAAGGGGCAATTTAGCATGGCCAATCCACCCTAACCTGCACATCTTTGGACACTAAGGGGCAATTTAGCATGGCCAATCCACCTAACCTGCACATCTTTGGACACTAAGGGGCAATTTAGCATGGCCAATCCACCTAACCTGCACATCTTTGGACACTAAGGGGCAATTTAGCATGGCCAATCCACCTAACCTGCACATCTTTGGACACTTAAGGGACAATTTAGCATGGCCAATCCACCCTAACCTGCACATCTTTGGATACTAAGGGGCAATTTAGCATGGCCAATCCACCTAACCTACACATCTTTGGACAATAAGGGACAATTTAGCATGGCCAATCCACCTAACCTGCACATCTTTGGACACTAAGGGGCAATTTAGCATGGCCAATCCACCTAACCTGCACATCTTTGGACACTAAGGGGCAATTTAGCATGGCCAATCCACCTAACCCGCACATCTTTGGACACTAAGGGGACAATTTAGCATGGCCAATCCACCTAACCCGCACATCTTTGGACACTAAGGGACAATTTAGCATGGCCAATCCACCTAACCTACACATCTTTGGACACTAAGGTGCAATTTAGCATGGCCAATCCACCTAACCTGCACATCTTTGGACACTAAGGGGCAATTTAGCATGGCCAATCCACCCTAACCTGCACATCTTTGGACACTAAGGGGCAATTTAGCATGGCCAATCCACCCTAACCTGCACATCTTTGGACACTAAGGGGCAATTTAGCATGGCCAATCCACCTAACCTGCACATCTTTGGACACTAAGGGGCAATTTAGCATGGCCAATCCACCTAACCTGCACATCTTTGGACACTAAGGGGCAATTTAGCATGGCCAATCCACCTAACCCGCACATCTTTGGACACTAAGGGGCAACTTAGCATGGCCAATCCACCTAACCTACACATCTTCGGACATTATAAATCATTGAATCCTGCAGTGTAGAAGGAGGCCATTCGGCCCATTGAGTCTTCACTAACCACAATCCCACCCTATCCCCATAACCCCATATATTTACCCTAGCTCGTTCCCCTGATACTAAGGGGCCATTTATCATGGCCAATCCATCTAACCTGCACATCTTGGGAGCAAACCGGAGCACACGGAAGAAACCCACGCAGACACGGGGAGAACGTGCAGACTCCCACAGACAGTGACCCGAGCTGGGAATCGAACCCGGGTCCCTGGCGCTGTGAGGCAGCAGTGCTAACCTCACTGTAGATTTCCTTCCCTAAAGGGGGAAATTCGTGAACCAGAAGGGTTTTTTTTCATGACATTTGATGAGAGTTGTTACTGTTGCCCCATGACTGAAACTGGCTTTATAATTCCAGATTTTATGAATCGATAGTAAATTCCACCAGGCGTCATAGTGTGATTTTAACCCGTGATTTCGCCCCCCTATCTCTCCCCACCAGAAAATTAGCCCTGGGGTTGCTGTAGGCTGGGATGGAGGTGATCTCTGGATTATTAATGCAGTGTCGAGGGACGTTACCACTCCCCTGGTCCTCATATTTGTAATTTTCTCCGGGGCTTTGATTTTGACACTAATCTGCACTGCCCCACAAGCTGTGTGCGCCCAACCTATCCTCATATCTCCACAGAAATCAAACATTTTTCAGACCCACAACCCATATGCCCCCCCCGCGAAATTGAACATTTTTTAGTCCCACAAACCATGTGCTGCCCCCCCCGCGAAATTGAACATTTTTTAGTCCCACCAACCATGTGACACCCCACGAAATCGAACATTTTTTAGACCAACAAACCGTTTAACACCACCCCCCCCCCGGCAAAATTGAACGTTTTTCAGACCCACAAACCGTGTGACCCCCCCCCCCGCGAAATTGAACATTTTTTTGTCCCACAAACCATGTGCTGCCCCCCCCCCGCGAAATTGAACATTTTTTAGTCCCACAAACCATGTGACACCCCGCAAAATCGAACATTTTTTAGACCAACAAACCGTTTAACACCACCACCCCCCCACCCCCCCCCCCCCCCACCCACCGCCCCCCCCCCCGGCAAAATTGAACATTTTTCAGACCCACAAACCATGTGACCCCCCCCCCAACGAAATTGAACATTTTTCCGACCCACAGCCATGTGCCCCCGCCGTGAAATAGAACAAGTATGTGCCCCCTCGCGAAATTGAACATCTTTCAGACTCACAAGCTGTGTGACCCCCCCTCGCGAAATTGAATATTTTTTAGACCCACAAGCTGTGTGTCCCTCACCCCGCGAAATTGAACATTTTTCAGACTCACAAGTCGTGTGGACCCCCCCCCGCGAAATTGAACATTTTTCAGACTCACAAGTCGTGTGGACCCCCCCCCGCGAAATTGAACATTTTTCAGACCGGCGAACATGTTCATATATCTATATTATATTTTTTGTTTTGCCCACATTTTGTCAGTGGTGGTTGGGGGGGGGTGTGGGGGCGGTTCGCTCCCACTTCACTCGTACACGGGTAACTTTGGCAACTCAAAACAAAAATCGGGTCGGTCAGATTAACACGAAAGCCACAGATCGGAATCGACATTCAACGAACTTGAGAGGCGAGCGTCGGCGGGATCCCGGGTGGAGCGGGGAGGCCGCCTCAACCCTGCCGCCCAACCGGCGGCGCAGCCTGTCCAACGTCTCTGAGCCAGCAGGGTCCGATCGGGAAAGCTAACGAGCGATGTAAAGATCCCACCGGCCGTTTTCCATTTGAGGACCCGGGGGGGAGGGGGTGGTGGGAGTTCTCCGGCATTCCGTTCTGTCCGCAACCCGCCCATCCCAAAGCCAGCGCCGGAATGTATCTGACCCAAGCCAAGGGCGCGGTTGGATGAAGAGCGAGAACTGCAGATGGGGTCCTGGCGCTCAGACGATGCTCTCCTCCAGCTCCTCCGAAGCGTAGAAGGCCCCCGCCTTGCCCGTCACCTCGGTCTCGGCGTACTGGAGCAGCATCCCGTGGACCGACTGGCTGCGCTTAGTCCAAATGACGCTGAGCCGCTTGGCGTAGCCGTAGCAGGTGGCGGCGGCGGTGATGTCCCCCATGTCGAAGGAGCAGCTGCGGCGGGCGTTGGTCGCGGCGGCCCCCCCCTCCCCCTCCCCGGGCTGCGCCGCCGGGCGGCCGGCGGAGGCGGGAGGCCCCCCCCCCCGCCCCCGGCGCCCCCTCCCCCCGGCCTGGCCCCCCTCCGTCTCGCCCCGCTGCCGGGAGCGCAGCCTCTTTCTGGGCGGCTTGGCGCGCCCGGTGGTGCTGGGGGCAGGGGGCGGGGCGGGGGCGGCGGGCTTGACCGCCGGGCAGAGCAGGGCGTCGTCGTCAGCGTCGTCGTCGTCGTCGGCGCCCCCCCCCTCCCCCCCCCGCCCCCGCCGCGGCCCCCTCCCCCCCCCACCCCCCCGCGACCGGGCGCCGTCCCTGGCCAGCAGCCGGACGTTGGTCTGGGAGTGGACGTCGGTGACCTTGGGCGAGCGGGCGCCGCCGCAGACCTTGTAGCGGACCATGGCGGCCACGGTGAAGACCAGCAGGGTGACCACGATGACCCCCCCCACGATGACGGTCAGCGTGCCGCCCAGGAAGCGGGCGTGCAGCAGGTGGCAGTGGGGGTACTCCTCCTTGGTGCCGAACTGGGCGCAGCCCACCACTTTGGTGGCGGCCAGCTGGGTGACCGAGTCCCCGTAGATGGCCAGGATGCACAGGTCGTAGTCCGCCCCCGAGATCAGGTTCTTAAGGACGAAAGCCTTGCTGGTGGAAGGGATGATCCTGAGAGGAGGAAAGAGAGAAAGGGGTGAGAGAGCGGCGGAGGAAAAGTCCTCCCCCCCCCCCCGCAACCCTGCGCCAACACTTTCACAGAGGCACCCCCCCACCCCCTGCGAAATTAAACATTTTTTCACTCCCAGCAGCCATGTGCCCCCCCGCGAAATTGAACATTTTTCACACCCACAAGCCATGTGCCCCCCCCGCGAAATTGAACATTTTTCACACCCACAAGCCACGTCCACCACCCCCCCCGCGCAAAATTGAACATTTTTTTAGTTCCATAAGCCAAGTTCCCGCCTCCCGTGAAATTGAACGTTTTTCAGACCCACAAGCCATGTCCCCCCCGCGAAATTGAACATTTTTTAGACCCACAAGCCATGTCCCCCCCCGCCGCGAAATTGAACATTTTTTAGACCCACAAGCCATGTCCCCCCCCGCCGCGAAATTGAACATTTTTTAGACCCACAAGCCATGATCCCCCCCCCCCCGCGAAATTGAACATTTTTCACACCCACAAGCCGTGTGCCCCTCCCTCGCAAAAAGAAAGCATCCTTTCCGGATTTAATTCAGCTTGGTATTGTTGCTTCAGAAAGAACTCTACAAATTGGAGTCGGGAGATAATGCTGCAGCTGTATAAGACCCTGGTCAGACCCCACTTGGAGTACTGTGCGCAGTTCTGGTCGCCTCACTACAGGAAGGATGTGGAGGCTATTGAGAGGGTGCAGAGGAGATTTACAAGGATGTTGCCTGGATTGGGAGGCATGCCTTATGAGGATAGGTTGAGGGAGCTCGGTCTCTTCTCCCTGGAGAGACGATGGTTGAGAGGCGACCTGATAGAGGTTTATAAAATGTTGCGAGGAATAGATAGGGTGGATTCTCAGAGGCTATTTCCCAGGGCTGAAATGGTCACTACGAGAGGGACACAGGTTTAAGGTGCTGGGGAGCAAGTACAGAGGAGATGTCAGGGGTAAGTTTCTCACTCAGAGGGTGGTGAGTGAGTGGAATCGGCTGCCGTCAGTGGTGGTGGAGGCGAACTCGCTGGGGTCTTTTAAGAGACTTCTGGATGAGTATATGGGATTTAATAGGATTGAGGGTTATAGATAGGTCTGTAGGTAGGGATAAGATTGGCGCAACTTGTGGGCCGAAGGGCTTGTTTGTGCTGTAGTTTTTCTATGTCCTAAATGCAGACAATAAAAATAATACAAAACTTACTCCAACTTATAAATCAAAGAAAGGGTGTAATAAAAAAAACTTCATTACTCCAAACCCGGGGGCCTCACCCTGGGCCCCACAGTTCCCAACAGGTTCTTATTTATAATGAGTCAGCTGACCATCATGT